>NW_006921776.1:1007247-1020667 GCF_000298275.1 Orycteropus afer afer
ATAATTTTATTGATATTTATGTAGTTTTCCATGCATTAGTGTTATTTTAAGGAGGTCTGGTTGTGGAGTGGTTAAGGCGTTCAGCTGCTAACCAAAAGGTTGGTGGGGAAATTACCAGCTGCTCCACAAAAGAAATGTAAAGAATTCTGCTTTTGTAAAGATCTACAGCCTTGGAAATCTAATGGGTGTTGGTATGAGTTGGAATCCACTCAATGGCAATGAGTTTGGTTTTTGGTTAGTTTTATTCTAAATGTAATACCTCTACTATAAATCTCTTCAATTATACTCAAAGGTTTTTATTGTTGGCCATCAAATTTGCCCCTGACTCAAAGTGACTTGATGTGTTACAGAGTAGAACTGCACCATAGGCTTGTCTTGGCTGTAATCTTTATGGAAACAGTTCACACTGCCTTTCTTGCATGAGTTTGAACTGCAGCTGATCTCAAAATACTTGTTCCATGCTGGCTCTTTATATTCAAATAAACTTGGTGTTATATTAACCCCATTTTATGCAGAGGTCTTTCCCAGATGAATCTGCTCTAGTCTGTGCTGGGCCCTTCAGCAGGTGCAGAGCTGGCATCCTGCTTCCTCTTCAGTATCCTCTGGAGGATTCCCTTTATGACTCCCTTATATTTGATCCTCTCTTTCTTTAATCTTTTTTTCCCTCTTTCTTGGTTTATGTCTTCATTTTTGTAGGACATGTCTTATTGAGAAAAGATTCATGAAAGGTACATTTTTTTTTAGATTCTTTATGTCTGAAAATGTCTCTCTTCTATCTTCACACTTATTGATCATTTGACTAGCTGCATAGTTCTATGTTGGAATCATGTTCTCTCAGAATTTGGACATTATTACTTCATTGACTTTAGATTCCAGTTGCTGCTGAAAAGTTTATTGCCATTGTAATTTTGATCTTTTATAAGTATCTTGCTCATTTTCTTTGGGAACTTTAGTACCTATTTTTGTTCTAAGAGTTATACAATTTCACGATGATGTGCTTTGGGGTAGATCTGTGTTTTATCATTATGCTGGGAACGTGGTGGGCCTTCAGTTTGGAAAGTTCTCTTGAATTACTTCTCTGATGCTTTCGTTTCCATTTTTTCCCTGTCTTCTTACTTATCATTTTGATGTGGCGTGATCCTCTATGTTTCATGTCTTTTCTCACCTACTTTTTGTTTTGTGGTCCTTTTAGTCAACTGTCTGGAAGATTTACTCAAATTTCCTTCTCATCCATCTACCAAGTTTTCATTTCTACTTTTATACTGTTAATTTACAATAGCAGACCTAACTTGGATTGGTACTTCATAACACCAATTAAAATAGCTTTGAAGCAGAGTTCTGAAGATGAGTGGGAGTTAGGCAAAGAGTATAGGAAAGAGCATCCATTCAGATGAGCAAACTTGAGGTGATAGGGTTCTGGGCTGAAAGCAACAGAAGCCTAAGAGAGGGGATTTGTTGGTACATATACCTGGGAATTTTAAGTTGTGGAGATAGTTAGACTAGGTTGAATAAAGGGATTTAAATGATGTTTTCTAATCTTTGTCTCTCTCTCCATCTCTTGGTTATGATTGCCTGTCCTTGGCTTCATTCTCAGAGAGATGTCCTTCATTTGATGGCAAGTTGGTCACAACTAATCACAAAGCGCATCACCCGTGTAGCTCTTGCTTCCACAAGAAACTTTTTTTTTTTTTTTTTTTAAATCTAGCATCAACATAAAACCCCAAACCAAACCCCCTGCCATTAAGTAGATTTCAAGTCATAGAGACCCCCATTGGGTTTCCGAGATAGTGAATCTTTCTGGAAGTAGATCGCCCCACATCTGTTGTTGTTGTTATGTGCCGTCAAGTTGGACCCGTCTCAGAGCAACCCCTATTTGGGTTTCCAAGGCAGTATCACTACCGAAGTAGATTGCCCAACCTTCCTTTTCAGAAGTGGCTGGTGGATTTGAACCTCCAGCCTTCTGGTTAGCAGTCAAGTGCCTTAAGCACTACGCTACCAGAGCTGCTGCCCCACATATGGCATCCCTCATTCCTTGGAATAATCACTATATGTAGTGCTGTATCTGGCCAGACATAAGTCATGAGTCCAACTCTATAGACAGAAAATACTTTGACTCATGCAAAGTACTGGAAGATATCTACTATTTGGAGCAAGGAGAAGAATGGTGAGAGATATGAATAGAGAGATGTCAGGGTCATTTAAACCAGAGTCTTGTGAGTGATATTAAGCATTTAGATTTATTTTAACTAAAATGGGATGCTATTGATAGCTTTTAATCAAGGAGTAGCATAAGTACTATTAACTACTGTTAATCCAATAGATCATCATGGTCTTTATGATCCAAACTTTCACACCAGATTCCCTTTCCACTCTGTTTACCAGTCCTGGAGGCACCACTATTTTCATACTTCTTTATCTTCACATTTTAAAGTCATCTTTGAAGCCTCCCTCAAATTTATCACTCATATAAAAGTAGTCACTAAGCCCGATAGAAGAGTTTGAAGTGTTGTGGATTTATCCTTGCTCCTGCTTCACATGCATTGTCACACCCTTGCAGGCTCTTATTAACTTAGACTTGGGTTCTTGTGACAGTCTCTTAACTGACTTCTCTCTGTTTTCTCCCTGATTCTAAGTCATTACACATAGCACTGTCAGATTCTTCTTTCTAAAATACCACTATCATCATGTCACTCCTTCACCCAGGAGCCTGCAGTGCTTTCCTATCATTTAATGAATCAAACCTAAACCCCTCAGCCTGGTGTCTAACGGCTTCCATCCTCTGGCCCTGTTGTGCCTATCTAGCTTTATCTTCCAGTTATCCCTTCACCGTGATAAGACTACATAAACCCTAGCTCCTAAACTCTTCACCTCTAGGAGAGGAGAAAAGATGGGTTGTTATAAATTACTTTGTAGACAGAGGAGGACAGAGTCAGGGGAAGGAGAAATGAGACTGTGAATGAGTTTAACAAGTCTTAGTGACATTGGATGAAGAAGGGCTGGAGATGTCAATATGTGTCTACCCTGAACTCGATGTGGTCAAGCTTGTCTTTCTGAGCAACATGGGCAGAAGATGGTGCTCCAGAATCGTTGAAGAGAAATGTCAAATGTGTGTTTTCAAATGTGAGGTGCTGGCTAGGAATGAGGACATTTGTGTAGCTAACCCTTTTCAGGTTATAATACCCAGTCCTTCTTATAGAATGTGTGCACTAGCTCATATGTTTCTGGGAACTTGCCCAGACTTTTCAGGGTCAATTGGTGCTGCAGAGAAATGATGGATTATCCAGAGAGGTGTGAATGGTGTCTGGGAACATGACCAGCCCGGGTGGGATCTCATTACTTATTTCTGCTCAAGCAGCTTTTTGGTGAGGGCTTAGGGTGGGATTTGGATCTTAGGGAAGCAAAATGCTGTTACAGTGGAAAGAGAATCTGGAAATTTAAAAATTGAGCAAAACAAACTACTGAGGGAATTAGGTAAAAGATTTATATTGAAATCTTTTGAAAAAACAATAGAGGAGTTTCAATGGTATCATGGAATCACTAGTTTCTTTATCTGAGCTTGATTTTGTTATTTAGCATAAGTGGACATAACTGGTTCAAATTTTATTAATTCCTGTAAGACATGAATTAGGCTTATTATTTTGAAAAGCAAGAAGTATACTAGATTTTAAGGAATCAGGAAGTTTTATCCATCTAAGAGAATATTTAAAAAGAATATGATACTAAGCCATAGTAATTGTGTGGTAAGCATAATGGTCCTCCAAAGATGTCCATACTCTAATCCCTGGAATTTGTGACTATGTTAGCTTACATGGAAAATGGGATTTTGCAGATGTGATTTAGGTTATAGACCTTGAGATGGGGGGATTATCCTGGATTACCTGAGTGGGCCCCATCTAACCATATGAGTCTTTAAAAGCGGAGAATCTTTCCCAGCTGGGATCTGTAATAGGGATCTTATGGAAGAAGGGTCAGAGAGAAGTGACATTATTGGTTTTGAAAATAGAGGAAGGGAATTATGAGCCAAGGAATGTGGGTGGCCTCTACGAATGGGAAAAGGTAAGGTAACAGTTTCTCCCTTAATGCTGTCAGAAAGAACACTGCTCTGCTGACACTTTGATTTTACCCAGTGAGAACCATGTTGGTCTTCTGATGTACACAACTATAAAACCCATGGCAGCTGTGCTAATTTCAACTTACAGTGACCCTGTAGGACAGAGTAGAACTATCCAAGGCTGAAATCTTTATGAGAGGGATTACCACATCTTTATCCACCCAAGCAGCTAGTGGGTTCGAATTGCTGACCTTCTGGTTTTAACCGAGTACTAAACCATTGTGCCACCAGAGTTCCTTTATCGAATTGTAACAAAACAAAATGATGTTCTTTTAAACCAGTACATTAGTAGTAATTTGTTATGGCAGTAATAGAAAACTAATGCAAATTGTTTAGTAAATACTTTTCTAATGAATGGGATTATTCTAAGAAATTGATAAAACAATTTGAGCAGGCTTGTATTGTTTGGGAAAATTCTTAAAAATACTTGTTATAAGTAATTCATTTTTTAAAACTAACATTTATTGAGTACTTACTATGCACTTGGCACTTTTTTATACTCTACTTGTATTCATTCCTCATAGTAGTTGTTTTAGATAATCATTGCATAGTGAAGCGATCTTTCTAAAGCTACACCCTTCATAAGTGGAAGAACTGTTTTGAACATGGAAAGCTGTAGAATTTATTGGCTTAGTCACTATTATAGTGGTTCCCAAGTTAAGCTGTACATTCACTTGGAGAGTTTTTAAAACTACAAGTGTGACCTCCTCCATATTAACTAAATCAGAACATTCAAGTATGAAGACAAACCTCAGTATTTTTTTTTTTTTTTTTTAAGATTCCCAGTGATTTCAATGTGCAGCAAAGTTTGGGAACCATTGCATTTTGTGTAATGCCTCTCAAATTAGTTATTTCTGCAATATAATAGAAAATATCAGAACTCCATTTGTTTAAAAATATGATCCAGATTACTTCTGACTCTAAAATTGTGGTTTCATGGTAGTTAGTACAGCAAATTGTCATTAGCTAGTTAAAAGTACAGTCATTGGTTAATCTAACAAATACAGTAGGATTGATTTTGCATGTAGAGACAGTTTGGATTGTCAGTAAAAATAATGGAGGGCCTGCAGTGAGAAAACCTTTCCCTAAGTCAGACAAGATGGAAGAAGAAACTATGATCTTTATATGGTATCTAAAACCAGAAGAGAATGGAAAGCTGCCAGTTGAGATCTGTGATCAAACTTCCTGTCTGGAAATTTTGTCACCATTTTTTTTTTTTTGAAACATCTATATGCTTTTATTTGTCTTTAGCATTAGTCAGAAGCAGCTGTGATTCCTCCTTAAAGTTGGCCCTGTGCCTGAGAGTCTGCATCTCCTTTATTTTGCCATCCATTGGCTTCCACCTGCTGTACTGTGGAGCTTCTGCAGTGTCCCCCTCTCCTTAGCATGGATTGCATTCTCCTTCTGGTTTGGGAATAGATTGTGAGTTGTGACACTGATGGAATTTTGGTTGAGATCTTCTGACTGCCATAGTGGCAGCTGACCATTCTTCCCTTTAAATGGCATTTCCATGGGGTACCTAACCCAGCTTTTCCTCTGGCACAACAGAGACTCTGTTTCTTAATCAGCTGCAGTATTTCTTAACTTTCTCAATTAGTTTTGAACACAGAAATTTGTTTAGAGGGTTTCAACTGGAAACAGGTGTTGATGAAGGTGTCCAAATTTGCAATTAAGATTCTCTTACCTTTGCCAGCTTTCCATAGGAGTGATGAACAAACCTGTGTTGGACGTAGCAGATGCACATCTCCACATAGGCCAGAGCTCTTGGTTCAAATCATAGACTTGCTGAGAATTGTCACAGAGTTGAGAATCATAAATTGAAACATACTTTTGTCTCACTGGTAATAATCGCAGACCCCAGTACATCATTTATTTGTGTACTCTAAGCCATAACCTCACTCAAGCCAAGATTACCTCAGGATTCCTCACGGAACACAAGGCAGTCTTTTTGGCCTGATTTCTCCCAGTTGGGTATACACTCTTCGCAATTTCAGCAGAATGTTGCCAACGCTCTCCTCCAATGTGTACTGTGTAGATATGGAAATAAAATAGCCAAATCAAAAGAATGAAAGAAGTATTCTCACAGATTTTGCATGATTAACATGATTGATTTTCTCTTGGATGTACTCATTCGCTAAATAATGCAGATTATAATTTAATTTGATTTCTGTTGGTCTTTATTTACTTCCTAGGTTTTTAAGTTGATCAAGAAAGGAATTTGGAATTAAGAGGAATTTCTCTAAATATGATTAAAGCCTAAGCAGAGTGGAGACTTTATTTATCTAGTGGATTATCACAGAATAAACAGTTAGAAGTAACAGCCAAGAAGTCATTTTGGGAGTAATCCCATAATGTTTCACTTTCTCATCATACAGTATTTCCCTAGATTAAATAGTGTAGATTTTTTTTTGTGTGTGTGTGTGGTGTAAAGATGGCTGAAAGATTTAAAAATCACTGAGGATTGAGACACTTCCTAAATAATAAATTTTCTTAATAGTAAAATATCTGAAACTAGAGAAAATTGGTACTATTTCCTGAGACTTTCCTTCATTTACATTTTCTTTGTGGTTAATTTCAGATTTCTGTTTTCTCCAAACTGGTTTGTATTTAACATACTTGTTAAATTCTATTCTGTATTTTGCATATTTCTAGAAGTTATATGGTTTTCTTTTCCTTTAGAAATGATTCCCTCTTCTGATGAGAAAACTTAGGCACAGCTTACATACATATGCACACAAATAAATGCACACACACACACACACTTATCAACTAATATTAGCAAATGACCAAAGGTCAGAGGAAACTATTGAAAATTAAATTTGGTTATAGTACAATGAGATCTTCAATGTATTGGCTACTTACCCATGTTTACAAATAGGATACAAAACCTTTATTTTATCATAATTGAAGAGCACTTTTGAGAAAGTCATTCAATTTAACGGCTTAACTGTCTTTTATTGCTACATGTAACAGGACTAAATAATAGCAGTAAATGTTGAGCAAAATCAAATACACTATAATTTCTTTGGAATACAATTTAAATTTCAAATTATGTTCAATACTTTTATACATATCACAGGTCTCTTTTTTAAAGCTTATCACATGGAATTGGTTTATTTGGGAAAAAACAGATGAGTCAATGTAAAGTAGACCATTTGGAAATCTGACCAAATACAATGAAAAAAAGTATATCACTTACTATTAAATCATCTTTTCCTGCCATTATTTTGAATTGTAGTCATATTTTCCTGCATATTTAGATGCTCTTTGAAAAAGACAAGTTTTTCCAATTTCATTGTTATTTAGTCTCTGCCATTTCCTTTGTCTTTTGCATAATTGGGCTTAATGGGAGATATTGGTATATAATATAAAAAAATACGTGTATATGTTAAACAATTTCTTCCCATCAAAATGATTCATTAACTGGCATTCTTCAATTCTGTCCTAGGTTTTGTCTTAATATCTATGCCAGCATATCATTCTGCATGAAATAATCTTCAATGAAGAAAGGTAGGAAACACTGTTTTTTGGATTCCATCTACTATCACAATGTTACAATGTGAAGATTGTTGTTGTTGTTATGTGCCGTCGAGTCAGCCCTGACTCATAGCGACCCCTCCTTGGGTTTCCGAGGCAGTATCACTACGGAAGTAGGATTGCCCAACCTTCCTTCCGAGGAGTGGCTGGTGGGTTTGAACCACCAGCCTTCTGGTTAGCAGTCAAGTGCCTTAGCCACTATGCTACCAGAGCTCCCAATGTGAAGATTAGATAAACCAAAAAAAAAAAAAAAAAAAAAAACTCACTGCCAGCGAGTGGATTCCAACTCATAGGGACCCCTCCTTGGGTTTCCAGGGTGATAACCAGAAGACTGGTGGTTCAAACCCACCAGTCACTCCTCAGAAGGAAGGTTGGGCAGTCTACTTCTGTAGGGATTCTGCCTCGGAAACACAAGGACAGGTCGCTATGAGTCAAGTCCGACTCGACGGCACACAACAACAACACAGGAGACGCATACTCAGAATATATAGTGTATTTAATGATATATACCACTCATCTGTCAGTCTTGACATACTGTAGTAGCTCAAGTGTTGCTGTCACACAGGAAGTTATGCACCAGTATTTCAAATACCAGCAGGGTCACCCATAGTGGACAGGCTTCAGTGGAGCTTCCAGATATGACAGACTGGGAAGAAGGACATGTTTATCCACTTCTGAAAAAATTGGCCACTTAAAATCTTATGAATATCAGTGAAATACTGTCTAATATATTACTGGAAAGATTTATGAATAGCAGTGAAATGTTGTCTTACAGAATGGCAGAAGATGAGCCCCTGAGGTTGGGAGTCACTCAAACTACAACTGGGGAAGGGCTGTCTCCTCAAAGTAGAATGGACCTTAATGATGTGGATGGAGTAAGCTTTTGGGACCTTCATTGGCTGATGGGAAAAAAACAAGTGCCAACATTCATTAATAATTAGAGTGTGGAATGTATGAAATTTGAATCTAGGAAAATTGGAAGCTGTCAAAAATGAAATGGAACATACAAAGATCAATACCCTAGGCAATAGTGAACTGGAATGGACTGGCTTTGGTCATTTTGAATCAGACGATCATATGATCTACTGTGCTGCGAATGACAAATTGAAGTAGAATGGCATTATATTAATTGTCAAAAAGTGTTTGAAGATCTTGAAGTACAATACTGTCAGAAATAGGATAATATCCGTATACCTTCATAACCCACTGTCATTTAGTCAATTCTGACTCACAGAGCCCCCCATTAGGTTTCCAAGGCAGTAAATCTTTATGGAAATAGGTTTCCCCATCTATTTTCTGCTGAGTGGTTGGTGGATTTGAACTGCCAACCTTCTGGTTAGCAGTCAAATGCCTTAGGCACTGCACCAACAGAGTTCCTTGTATGCTTAGAAGGAAGACCAATTAATATTACTATTATTCAAATTTACACACCACCCACTAAAGCCAAAGATGAAGAAATTGAAGATTTTTTTACCAACTTGTGCAGTCTGAAATTGACCAAACATGCAATCAAGAGGTATTGATAATTACTGGTGATTGGAATGCAAAAATTGGAAACAAAGAAGCAGCACTGGTAGTCAGAAAATATGGTGTTGGTGATAGAAATGATGCCAGAGATTGCATGATAGAATTTTGCAAGCCCAATGAGTTATTCATTGCAAATCTTTTTTTTCAGTAACATAAACACCATGTATACACATGGACTCATGAGACAGAATGCACAGTAATCAATTCAAGTACAACTGCGAAAAGAGGTGATGGAGAGGCTCATATCATCAGTGAAAAAAAGGTCAGGAGTGGACGATGGAACAGACCATCAATTGTTCATATGAAAGTACAAGTTGAAGATGAAGAAAATTAAAACAAGTTTACAAGTGACAGAAGATGGCCTTGATTATATCTCACCTGAATTTAGAGACCATCTGAAGAAGAGATTTGATGCATTGAACACCAGTGACTAAAAACCAGATAAGTTGTGGGATGACATCAGAACATCAGACATGAAGAAAGCAAAGGATCATTAAGAAGACAGAAGAGGAAGAAACCAAAATGGATATGAAGAGACTCTGAAACTTGCTCTTGAATGGAAGTAGCTAAAGTGAATGGAAAAAATTATGACATGAAAGCGCTTAACAGAAGATTTCAATGGCAGGTTGAGAAGACAAAACAAAGTATTATAGTGAAATGTGCAAAGACCTGGAGTTAGAAAACCAGAAGGGAAGAACATGTTCAGCATGTCTCATGTTTCAGTTCTGAAAGAACCGAAGAAAAAACTCAAGACCTCAGTAGCAATATTGAAGGACTCTGTGGGGAAAATATTAACTGATGCAGGAAGCATTAAAAGAAGATGGAAGGAACACACAGAGTCACTGTACCAAAAACAATTGGTCTATATTCAACCATATCAGGGGATAGGATATAATGAAGAACCAATGGTATTTCCAAAAGCAAATGAAATAACACTAAAGAAAAAGAAGACACTGAGAGGTGCATGAGAGGTAAAAACAACAAAGATAAATACTTTTACATATACAATAGTGCATTTTCAGTAATAATAAACATTAATCTATGGGTGGATATATAGGTAGACAGGCTAAATAATAAGGTATGTCTAAGCAAAAGAGAATATGTTGTTGTTGTTAAGTGCCGTCGAGTCGTTTCCGACTCATAGCGACCCCATGCAATAGAATGCAAGAGAATATACCCATGACCATATATAAATCTGGCAGATAATATTTCTACATACATATTTGTATGTGCTATAAGAATGTCTCTATAAATGTAATAGAATTGATTGGGCAAAGTTATGACAATTTCTTAGGCACAGTCAAACACCAAACTCCACGAGAGACCATGGTTGCAGGGGACATGAACCTCAATTGGCATAATATACTATACAAAAACATTGTTCTACATCCTACTTTGGTGAGCAGGGACTGGGGTCTTAAAAGCTTGCAAATAGCCATGTAAAATGCAACAATTAATCTCTTCTCATCCAGAACAAAGAAGAATGAAGAAAATCAAAGACACATGGAAACAATTAGTTCAAGAGACTAGTGGACTGTATGAACGTCAGCCTACACCACCCTGAGACCAGAAGAACTAGATGGTGCCTAGGTAACACTGTCAACCACTCAGAAAGGGATAAAGAAAAGAGATCCTAGATAGAGTGGGAGAAAAATGTGAAACAAAACTCAGAATCATAAAAAAGACCAGGCTTACTGGTCTGATAGAGTTTGGTAAAACCCTTAAGATTAAGGCCCCTAGTCACCCTTGGGGCCTAGAATTGAACTCACTCCTGTGGTTTCCAGACAAACAATGGACAGGCGTATAAGGTGAATATTTACCAGGTAGGTACACTCCTTAGAACAATCAACCACGGGAGATCAGAAAGGCAGTTTGCACAAGCAGATAGCTCATAGGGCAGGGAATGCACAGAACAGAAGGGCACAAGGAAAAGGTAACCACAGGAAGGAAGTGTGAAGAGAGCTCTTGAAGCATCATGGGGATTACAATAAATGTCATGAAACAAAATATGTGAAGTGTTTTATGAAAAATGAATTTGATCTGTAAACTTTCACCCAAATCATAATGAAAAAAGAAAAGAAAAGAACCAACAGTATTGAATGAAGAAGTCCAACTGCACTGAAGGAATTGGGAATTTACAAGGCTCTAGGAATTGATGGAACACCCACTGAGATGTTCCAACAAATGTATTCAGCTCTGGAGGCACTTACTCATTTATGCCAAGAAATCTGGAAGACAGCTACTTGGTCAACCAACTGTAAAAGATTGATATTTATGTCCATTCCAAAGATAGGTCATCCAATAGAATGGAGAAGTTATTGAACAATATCATTAATATTACATGCAAGTAAAATTTTACTGAAGACAATTCAAAAAGGGCTGCAGCATTATATTGACAGTGTACTGCCAAAAATTCAAACTGTATTCACAAGAGGATATGAAACATGGGATATCATTGCTGATGTTGATGGATCTTGGCTGAAAGAAAAGAATACCAGAAAGATGTTTACCTGTATTTTATTGAATAAACAAAGGCATTTGACTGTGTGGATCATAAAAAATTATGGGTAACATTGCAAAGAAAGGGAATTCCAGAACACTTAATTGTGCTTATGAGGAACCTATACATAGGCCAAGAGGCTGTTGTTTGAACAGGACAAGGGATACTGCATGGTTTAAAATCAGGAAGTATGTGCATCGGGGTTGTATCCTTTCACCATATTATTCAATCTATATTCTGAGCAAATAATTCAAGAAGCTGAACTATAAGAAGAAGATTAGAGGAAGACTCATAAACAACCTGCAATATGCAGATGTTACAACTTCGCTTGCTGGAAGTGAAGAGGACTTGAAGCACTTACTGATAAAGATCAGAGACTATAGTCTTCACTATGAATTACAACTCAACATAAAGACAACAATCTTCACAGCTAGACCAATAAGCCACCTCATATTAAATGGAGAAAAGATTGAAGTTGTCAAAGATTTCATTTAACTTGGATCCACACCTATAGAGGCATCAGTCAAGAAATCAAACATCGTATCACATTGGGCAATTTTGTTTTAGAGTCTGCACAGAGTAATTTAATTAGCAAATGGTACACTTAATTCTTAAAGTAAGTCAAGTTAACAAAACAAAATCTTATATCTAGAATAAAGCTACCATTGTTGGAGAAATTAATTAGCATTTGGGAGAAGACATCTTGGTACTCAGTAATATTAGGGAACTCAACTCAGATATATAAATTAAGCCAGTGGATTTTTATAGCAATTGATTTTATAGACCACACAAAAAAAAATACTGATAGGTTTAGACAAAATCCAGCCATTATTTTAAAGGGGAATCATATTTGGAAAAATTAACGGGAAAAATAATTGTGCTTTAAGCATAAGGAAAATGTGGTCAAATTTTTTTTTTTAATAAACAATTCCTCATAAACTCTGGGCTAGTCTATGCATATGCAACAGCTCTTATTAAGATGCATTAGAATGCCAAGTGCCATTATATAATGAAACTGACCAGAGGTATTTTCTTCAATTAATACCTTGGTGGTTAAACTGTCATGATCAAACGCAATCAGAGTCAAATCCAGATGTGAATTGGACTTAAGGACCTCAGAGTCACTTCTTGCTCCCATCCCCTCCAACCCCTAGCAACTAACAAAGAAAGTTTCCCTCCATATATAAACCTTTCCTTGACCCTCCACAATAATGAACTAGTACTATATTTGTCCTTCTGTGATTGACTTAATTCACTCAGTATAATGTCCTCCAAGTTCACCCATATGTTGAGGTATTTTGCAGACTCTACATTATTCTTTAGTGCTGCATGTTGTTGTTAGGTGCCCTCGAGTCCTTTCCAACTCATAGTGACCCCATGCACAGCAGAATGAAACACTACCCGATCCCGCACCAGCTCCATGATCCCTACTATACTTGAGCCCATCATTGCAGCCACCGTGTCACTCCATCTCGTTGAAGGCCTCCCCCTCTTTCATCAACCCTTCACCCTACCAAGCATGACATCCTTCTCCAGGAATGGTCCCTTCTGACAACATGACCAAAATAGGTGAGACGAAGTCTGGCCATTCACTCTTCCAAGGAGCATTTCGGGTGCACTTCCTCCAGGACAGATCTGTTAGTTCATTTAGCAGTCCATGGTACTTTCAGCATTCTTTGCCAGCACCACAACTCAAAAGCATCAACTTTTTTTCAGTCTTCCTTATTCATTGTCTAGCTCTCACA
>NW_006921776.1:1021275-1024393 GCF_000298275.1 Orycteropus afer afer
TTCCTCATGAGTACAACCAAGTGTTCAGGAATTCCCATTCTTCTCAATGTTATCTATAATTTGTCATGATCCACACAATCAAATGCCTTTGCATAGTCAATAAAACACAAGTAAACATCTATCTGGTATTTTTTGCCTTGAGCCAAGATCCATCTGACAACCTCTATGATATCCATTGTTCCACCTCCTCTTCTGAATCCAGCTTGCACCTCTGGAAGTTCTCTGTCAATATAGTGCTGCAAACGTTTTTGAATTATCTTCAGTCAGATCTTACTTGTGTGAGATATCAATGATATTGTTCTATAATTTCCACATTCTGTGGGATTACCTTTCTTTGGAATGCGTACAAATATGGATCTCTTCCAGTCAGTTGGCCAGGTGGCTGTCTTCCAAATTTCTTGGCATAACTGAGTGAGTGCCTCCAATGGGACATCCATTTTTTGAAATATCTCAATGGGTATTCCGTCAATTTCTGGAGCCTTGTTCTTCGCCAGTTCTGTCGTTGAAGCTTTGACTTCCTCCTTCAGTACCATTAGTTCTAGATCATATGCCACTTCTTGAAATGGATGAAGATCGACCAGTTCTTTTTCGTACAGTGATTCTGTGTACTCCTGCCATCTTCTCTTGATGTTTCCTGCATCATTCAATATTTTGCCCATAGAATCTCTCAGTATTGCAACTTGAAGGTTTAAATTTTTTCTTCAATTCTTTCAGCTTGAGAAATGCCAAGTGTTTTCTTCCTTTTGTTTTTCAAACTCCAGGTCTTTGCACATTTCATTATAGTAATTGGTTTTGTCTGCTCCAGCTGCTCTCTGAAATCTTCTGTTCAGCTCCTTTATCTTGTCATTTCTTCCATTTGCTTTAGCTACTCTCTGCTCAAGGGCAAGTTTCAGAGTCTCTTTTGTCATCCAGTTTGGTCTTCTCTTCTTTTCTCATCTTTTTAGTGATCTCTTGCTCTCTTCATGGATAATGTTCTTGATATCCTCCCACAATTTTTCTGGTTTTCGGTCATCGATGTTCAATGCATTAAATCTATTCTTTAGATGATCTCTAAATTCAGGAGGATATATTCAAGACCATATTTGGCTGTCTTGGACTTGTTTTAATTGTCTTTAACTTGAAGTTGAAATTGCATATGAGCAGCTGATGGTCTGTTCCACAATCAGCTCCTGGCCTGATTTTGGCTGAAGGTATTGAGCTTTTCTACTGCCTCATGCCACAGATATAGTCAATCTGATTCCTTTGTGTTCCATCTGGTGAAGTCCATGTGTAGAGCCGCCATTTGTGTTGTGAAGAAAGGTGTTTGCAATGAACAATTCATTGGTCTTGCAAAATTCTACCATGCAAGTTCCAGCATTATTTCTGTCACCAAGGCCAAATTTTCCAACTACCGGTGATTCTTCTTTGTTTCCAACTTTTGCATTCCAGTCACCAGTGATAATTAACACATCCTGATTGCATGTTTGGTCAATTTCAGAGTGCAGAAGTTGATAAAATTCTTCAATTTCCTCATCTTTAGCTTTGGTGGTTGGGGCATAAATTTGAATAACAGTCATGTTAATGGGTCTTTCTTGTAGGTGTATGGATATTATCCTACCACTGACAGCTTTGTACTTCAGGACAGATCTTGAAACATTCTTTGTGATGATGAATGCCATGCCATTCCTCCCTCTTCAAACTGTCATTCCTGGCATAGTAGATCATATGGTTGTCTGATTCAGCATGTCCAAAACCAGCGCACTTCAGCTTACTAATGCCAAGGATATCAATCTTTATGTGTTCCATTTCATTTTTGACAACTTCCAGTTTTCCTGATTCATACTTCGTACATGCTGCATAACATTCCATTATGTGTGTGTACCACAGTTTGGTCATCCACTCTTCCACTGATGGGCACGTAGGTGGTTTCCATCTTTTTGTTATTGTAAATAGTACTGTGGTGAACATGAGTGTGCATATATCTGTTCCTGTCCTGGCTCTCACCTCTCTAGGATATATACCTATAGGATTGCTGGGTCAAATGGTATCTCTAATTCCAGCTTTCTAAGGAATCGCCATATTGCTTTCCACAGTGGTTGTGTCACTTTACAGTCCCACCAGAAATGTATGAGAGTCCCAATCTCTCCACATCCCCACCAGCATTTGTTATTTTCTGTCTTATTGAACCTTGACATCATTGATTAGGTGAGACAGTATCTCATTGTTGTTTTGATTTGCATCTCTCTGATGGCCAATGATTGTGAGCATCTCTTCATGTATTAGCTGGCAACCTGAATTCCCTTTTTGGTGGAGTGTCTATTCATGTCTTCTGCCCATTTTTCAATTGTATTGTTAATTTCTTTGCTGTTGAGGTGTTGGAGTTTTCTATAAATCTTAGAGATAAGTCCTTTGCTAGGTATGTAATTGTTGGCAAATATGAATTTGTTGCTGTTGTTTTTGTTATGTGCATTTTTGTTATGTCAATTTCCTTGTTCCATATAATTTTCTATGCTGAGCTTGTTTTGTTTATGAATCGTGTTATCACTTCCTTTGTTGTTATTGTTTTAATATTTGCTAAATGTTTGTGCTGGTCCTCTTTTTTTATTTTGATGTGAAGGTTTATTGTTTTTCTTTGAGGTTACCCTTTGAATTATAGTTTTCTTCCCAAGTTTAGAACAGTCTGTTCTATCTTGTAGTTGTCTTGACAACCCCTACCATCTAGAAGTTCTGTAGCGACAGTTTTTCCCCCTCTTTTTAGTTTATAGTTGTCCTCATTTGCCAATTGATCTCTCTGGTTCCCTGTTTACAATCTTGTAGGCTTATTTACTTTGGATACTTCCATAGCTGGGTTGGTTTCTGTGTTATATCATCATGTGTGTTACCGGTCAGTTGTTGTTGGCTGTTGTTGCTTCTCTGTCCAAAGGACTCCCTTTAGCATCTGTTCTAAGGCTGGTCTGGTTTAAACAAATTCCCTTAATTTTTGCTTGTTGGAAATGTCCTAATTTCACCATCATATTTGAGGGACAATTTTGCTGGATACATAATTCTTGGTTGGAAATTTTTCTCTTTCAGGGTTTTATATATGCCATTCCATTGTCTTCTTGCCTGCATGGTTTCTGCTGAGAAATCCAAGCTTAGT
>NW_006921776.1:1024847-1045446 GCF_000298275.1 Orycteropus afer afer
TATTTTCTTCTGAAATTTTTCTAGGGTTTTGTCTGTGTTTTCCTTGATCTGTCTCTCAATCCTCTGACAATACCTAAATATAATTATTTTGAATTCCTTATCAGGGAGTTCCAATGTTGCATCTTCCTCAGGGATGTGTTTTGGGTCTGTATCCTGGTCCCTTGTTTCTCCTGCTTTACTTGCATCTTTGTGTGGACTATGATGCTCTGTTGTCTCTGAGGCATTGTGATATTTTTGTGCTTACATTTAATTGGTGATTGTATGTTGGAGTGATGGCCCACGATTTTGGTTTTCTTTGTATGTTATCTACGCAAGCAGGGTACTGTGCTGTGCTCCTCTATTCACTAGTTGATAGCACTTATACACTCACCACCTGTCTCCTTTCCTGTTGTCAGCCTCTTTTATGTCCCTGCTGACCTTGGCAAATAAAGCCTATTCTTAGGTCCCTGGAATCCGAAACTCTATCACTTTAAAATCCAAAATTGTTGTGACTTGTAAACATTCAAAATAGCTGCACCCTCAATCACTTTAAATATCCAAAATGGCTGCCATGTGTAAACAATCAAAATGGCTGCACCCTCCAGACAGAAGAAAGTCAACAAATCAGGTTGTCTCCTCCTTGCTGTTTCGCTTCCTAGTCATAGGGCATCAGCACAGTTGTCCCTGCAGCCCGTGGTCACCAGGGCTGATCTTTAGGTCAATTCTCAGGTCTGTATACCATTTGGAACTATTCATGCTGTTGGTCTCATCAGAGTAGCTGACAGTCCATAGCTCTGACTGTCTCTGTACTCACTGTTTCGTTCAGGTTTTCTCACTAATTGGTGCCTAATCCACTTCTGTATAATTCCTTTCAAAGATCAGGGCTCCAGGAATATCTTCTGTATCTCTATGAATTGGTTTTTCTTTTCTTTGTTGAAGAGGGTTTGTGTCACTTGTCTGCCTATTCCTCCATCTTACCGGAAGTCCTGCATTGGGCAAATTTGCTGCAAAAGATGTATTTTAACTGTTAAGGAGCAGAGATGTCACTGTGAAGACAAATGTGTACAGAACCCAAGCCATAGTATTTTGAATTGCTTCATATGCATGTGAAAGTTGGAAAATGAATAAGGAAGACAAAAGAAGAGCTAATGCCTTTGAATTATGGTGTTGTCATTGTTGTTGTCAGGTCCTGTCGAGTCAGCTCTGACTCATAGCAACCCTATATAAAACAGAACGAAACACTGCCTGGTCCTGAACCAGCCTCACAATCCTTGCTATACCTGAGCCCATGGTTGCAGCCACTGTGTCAATCCATTTCATTGAAGACCTTCCACATTTTCACTGATTTTCCACTTTACCAAGCATGATATCCTTCTCCAGGGAATGGTCCCGTCTGACTACATGAGCAGAGTAGGTGAGACAGAGTCTGGCCATTCTCACTTCCAAAGAGCATTTGGCTGCACTTCTTCCAGGACAGATCCGTTAGTTCTTTTGGCAGTCCATAGACTTTCAGTATTCTTCACCAACACCACAACTCAAAATCATCAACTCTTCTTCAGTCTTCCTTACTTATTGTCCAGCTTTCACATACATGAGGAGAGTGAAAATAACGTTCCTTGTGTTAGGCACACCTTGGTCTTCAAAGAGACATCTCTGCTCGTCAGCACTTTGTTGTTGTTGTTGTTGTTGTTATGTGCCGTCGAGTCGGCCCCAACTCATAGCGACCCCTCCTTGGGTTTCCGAGGCAGTATCACTACGGAAGTAGGATTGCCCAACCTTCCTTCCGAGGAGTGGCTGGTGGGTTTGAACCGCCAGCCTTCTGGTTAGCAGTCAAGTGCTTTAGCCCTATGCTACCAGAGCTCCTAGTTTAACATACACTAGTTTAAAAAAAAAACCTCTACTGGGTCATAGGAGAAATCAAAAGTGACATTTGAAAATTCCAGAATCGAACACAAACGAGAACACAAAACATCAAAACCCTTAGGAAACAGCAAAAGCAGTACTCAGAAGGAAATTAACAGCAATAAAAGTCTACATTTTAAAAAGAAGTTCTAAAACCATTAACTTAAATCAAACTTAAACAAATAGAAAAGGATGAGGAAGAGAGCCAAAAGCTACCAGAAAAAAATAATAAAGATCAGAGCAGAAATAAAATAGAAAACAGAAAAACAACAGAAAGAATCGACAAAACCAGAAAGTGGTTCTTTGAAAACATCAATAAAACATATAACACTGGCTAGATTGATTTAAAAAAAAAAAAAAAAGGCAAATAACCAAACTAAGAAATGAAACTGGTGACATTATAACCAAGCCAACAGAAATATACATCATAACTGATTACTATGAAAAATTATACCCCAAAAAATTTGAAATGGACAAATTCCTAGAAACACATTATTTACCCAAACTAACAGAGAGGCAGAAAATTTAAATAGACTCATTACAAAAGAAGGCTCATCAAAACACTGCCAACAATAAAAAGCCCAGTACTAGATGGCTAGACTGGAGAACTCTTACCAAACACTCAAAGAAGACTTGACACCAATCCTACTCAATCTCCTCAAAAACGTGTCACTGGAATTCCAGAACAGGAAGAGAAAAACAAAACCACTGAGAAAATTGTCCAAGATTTGCTGGAGGAGATCTTCCCTCAATAACAGGTGTATTTTCCTGGAGCTCAGTTGCATGTGAAGCCAGTAAACCAATCACCCGAGCAACCTTGGCCCGTCTCAGCTTGCCTTCTTGCTCTTAAAGCCAGCTGCGTGCTCAACATCAGTCATCCTCACCTCTTTGCATGTCAACCCCTTCCTTTTAAGGAGAGGCTGCTGGAGAAAGAGAATGTCCCAGTTTGGTGCTATTCGCAAATGCTGGATTAGCAATTGGAACAGCGGGGAGTGGAGGAGCCTGGTGGCCACCTCCTTGTGACCAGCCACCACACACAAATAGCAAAGGAGATTGAGCTTGGCCCGAGAGGCCCCGGTACTCTTCTCAGTGGAGTCGATCTGTGAGCACACTTGTTGCAAAAAGTCATTCCAATCTTGGTCTTTCAGAAATACTAACTTATCCACTGAATATGCTGGCAGATGCAATATTTTGGCATCATATTTAATTGGTGGTTGTTTCATTATCTTCGGATTGTCGATAATTGGGGTGACGACGAGATCTGAGTCTGTGTAGATAAGCTCTCTCATCTGAGATTCCAGGTCATGCTGACTCAGGTGTCCACTTGTAATCTTTGTCAGAGGAGAAGTCTTCTGTGGTGACTTCTGAGTCATGTCATCACCAGGACTTAATCCCACTGCAGTGCTTGTCCTTGGGGTAGGACGAGAACTGAGAAGAAACATGGACTCATTCAGTTGACCCCCGAGAGTACTCTTAGGCTTCAATTCAGTTGGATTTTCTAGTCTAAAGGAGCGATTTACTCGCTGACCACTCTTTTGCCCTTTTGCTTGTCCACTTTGAGTGTTCTTCAAAAGCTCCTTGGCAGCTAGTGGCTCAGAACACTCCATCACATTTCTGAAGCACTTTAAAGAGGTTTTTTTCAGCAGATTTTCCCAATGAAATATGTTGTCTGATTTCTTGACTGCTGCTTCCATTGGGGTTGGTTGTGAAACCAAATAACATGAAATTTTTGACAATTTCAATCTTTTCTCCATTTACCATGATGCTGCTTATTGTTCCATTTGTGAAGATTTTCATTTTAGATATAATCAATTTCATATTTTGGCTATCGTGGACTTGTTTTTATTGTCTTCAGCTTCACCTTGAACTTGCATATGAGTAATTGATGGTCTGTTCCACAGTCAACTCCTGCCTTGTTTTAGCTGAGCTTCTCCATTGCCTCTTTCCAAAGATATAGTTGATCTGATTCCTGTGTGTGCCATCTGGTGAAGTCCATGTGGATAGTCACCATTTATGTTGTAAAAAAAAAAAAAGGCACTTGCAATGAATGCCATTGGTCTCTATCATGTGATCTCAACTGTCATTTCTATCACCAAGGGCTACTGGTGATTTGTCTTTGTTTTCAACTTTTACATTTCAGTCACCAGTATTAATCAACATATCTTGATTTCATACTTGGTGAATTTCAAACTGCATAATTTGGTAAAAATCTTCAATTTCCTTGTCTGTGGCTTTAGTGGTTGGTGTGTAAATTTGAATAATAGTAGTATTACCTGATCTTCCTTGTATATGTATGGATGTTATCCTATCATTGACAGTATTGTACTTCAGGATAGATCTTGAAACATTCTTTGTGACGATAAATGCCACACCCACCATTCCTTTTCAATTTGTCATTCCTGGCATAATATGTCGTATGATTGTCTGATTCAAAATGGCCAAAACTAGTCCATTTCAGCTCACTAATGCCTAGGATATTGATCTTTATGTGTTCTATTTCATTTTTGATAACTTCCAATTTTCCTAGATTCATATTTTGTATTCCATGTTCTGATTATTAATGGATATTTGTAGATTATTATTATTTTTTTTTTCCATTTTGATTTGTGCTACTTCAGCAAATGGAGGTTCCAAAAGCTTTAGTCCATCCATGTCATTAAGGTCAACTCTACATGGAGTATTTTGATTATCTTCCAACCTGAGGGGCTCATCTTCCAACACTATAATGGAGAAAGTTTTACAGCTATTCATAAAGTTTTCCAGTAATATATCAGACAGTGTTTCATTACTATTCATAAGGTTTTCACTGGCCAATTCTTTGAGAAATGGATGGCCCCTTTCTTCTTCCAAGACTGTCTTAGTCTGGAAGCTCCACTGAAACCTGTCCACCATGGGTGACCCTGCTGGCATTTGAAATATCAGTAGCATAACCTCAAGACTCACAGCAACACACAAGCCACCATAGTACAACAAATTGACAGATGAGTGGTAGATGGTTTTGTCAAAGAATACTGAAAATGCCATGGACTGCCAGAAGAACAAACAAATCTGTCCTGGAAGAAATGCAGCCAGCATGCACCTTGGAAGCAAGAATGGCCAGACTTTGTTTAACCTACTTTGATCATATTGTCAGAAGGGATCATTCCCTGGATAAGGATATCATGCTCAGTAAAGTAGAGGATCTGCATAAAAAGGGGTAGACCCTCAACTAGATGGATTGACAAAGTGGCTACAACAATGGATTTAAGAATAACAAGGATTGTGAATATGTTGCTGGATCAGGCTGTGTTTCATTCTCTTATACATAGGGTTACTATGAGTTGGAACTGACTCCATGGCAACTAAGAACAGCAACAACATAATGCTGTGCTTTGAATCTTGTAAAAAATTTGTTTTTAAACAGTTCGATTTTGTGTTCACTAAAGGACTTAAAATTGAGAATGTATGAAAACAACAATGTTGTTAGGTTAAAGAGAATTCTAGAAATCTACCATGTTTTTGTTATGACAAAATATACCACCAGCACATAATTATGAATGCCAGTGAACCATATACACTGCTGTCTATCCTACAGCTCTTTACTCTCCCTAGAGTGAAGACTTTCCTTACCTTCTATTAACTTATTCAACACAAATATGTTGGGTAAATATATAGGTTTTGTTTATTTACATGAATTCATCCTTACTGTATGCCAGATATTAGGGATTTAATGGTGGACCAGATAGTAGTGGAACTCATTGGCTTATAACGAGGACAAAGAGTAAGTAAATAATTATTTATTAGAAGGATCAGCACAAAGCTGGTCCCTAAGAAGCAGATGGTAAAGGTGTCCCAAATGTCCAATTTTGCTAAATTGCTATACCATGCCATCACCTCTACCTCCCGCTCTCAGGACTCTCCCTCTTGCCCTAGGGTTCTTGATTTTACTGTAACATCTCACAGAAGTCACAAACTGCCGAGGCAATGACTCATGTCGTGGTGGAGGCTGGAAGGCTGGCAAGTCCCAAACCCCTGTGTAGGTCTGAAGGATTCTCCCCACTCGCATGGTTATAGGATCTGGTGAGCAACAATTCTTGGGTCAGATGACAGACAAGCTCCTGTCTCAAGTCAAAGAGTGAGATGATGATGAACCAAACATTGGACTGGAGCAAGAGAGAGAACTTTCCCAGGACGTTCATATATGTATGTGTGTGTGTGTGTGTGTGTGTATGTATGTATGTACATACATACACACACACATATCCCCAAGGAAAGTAAGGGTGGTGGCTTGAGTCACACCCCCACCAGCAAGGCAGGGCTCAAGATACATCCGATCCTAAACAGGCATGTTGTTGTTCTTATGTGCCATCGAGTCGGACCCGACTCATAGCGACCCCTCCTTGGGTTTCTGAGACAGTATCACTCGGAAGGAAGGTTGGGCAATCCTACTTCCGTAGTGATACTGCCTCAGAAACCCAAGGAGGGGTTGCTATGAGTCGGGGCCGACTCGACGGCACATAACAACAACAACATCACTACAGAAGCAGATTGCCCCATATTCCTTCCTAGGAGTGGCTGGTGGGTTTGAACAGGAGCTTTCTGGTTAGCAGTCAAGTGCCTTAGGCACTATGCTACCAGAGCTCCTAAACAAGCACAGAAACTAGGATATATGTTGTTGTTAAAACTAGGATATATGTTGTTGTTGTTATGTGCCATTGAGTCGGACCCAACTCATAGCGACACCTCCTTGGGTTTCTGAGGCAGTATCACTATGGAAGTAGATTGCTCCATCTTCCTTCCGAGGAGTGGCTGGTGGGTTTGAACAGCCAGTCTTCTGATTAGCAGTGAAGTGCCTTAGGCACTTAGGATTTATAATAAATTACTAAATGGAGGATGATGGCTAGAAGGGTCATATGAAGCAATTCCCTGCACTGCAAATTCCTAGAGGGATACTGGAATACTGGAGCAAGGAGAAGGAATGTGTTCATTTTTCTTGGTTCCTATTCCTGCCAAGATAAACTCAGCTTCATCCTGGAAGCAGTTGCTCATTCTAGTCACTGTAGATCACTGCAAGTTGCAGTTTCTCCAACACTCACAGATTTTTCTCCTAGCACCAGTGCCCACTCAGAAGACTGAGTCCCGATTCTGTTAACCCTCTCCTCTAAGCTTCCAAGTTTTAGTATTTTAGTTTATTCCCCTTTGTTTTCCTACCCCTGCAGGTGAAAGTTACTTCCTGCAAGTACTATCTCTGTGATACATAGTTTAGCATCCCATTTTTGTGTCTTTTCTGATTAATAATCTTGGTGTTAAATTATCTCTGTTAAAATAACTGATGGCTGGATTTTGACTGAAACCTAACTGATACAGTTGCTGAAACTAACAATCAAATGTACATATTTTTTCTCCTAGAAACTTACCTGAATCTCCTGTAAGAGTTGGGTGTTATATATTCAGAATATCTCATACAATTTTCGATTGAAAATGAAACCAAAGCAAAACACAAAACTAAAAACAGTCAAATGAACAGGCTAAATACTGTAGCAGGTGTTGGAAGATTAATGAGTTTATGTCAATGGACCACTTAGAAATATAAACAATTGACTATAAAGTGACTAATGAGAGAAGGGTATAAAAAGTTTTTTCAAGGCTATGTCAGCCTGATGGTAGAGACCACTGGAAAGATAATGGCAGCCTTTCCTGAACAGACAATTGCTTGAGTTGTCCTTAGGTCAAATGACTGTTGACCATGCCACTTGATATTCATTATCCCACTCATGTTCTTATGTAGCCATATTGTCTCTGTAGCAATTTAGACATACCACTAAAATGACAAAAACAAACCAAAGCGGTCATGTTTTTCCATCTTTTGTTACTGGGGGGTGGGTAATTAATAGCACTTAGTTTCAAATAAAAGAGTCCCTGGGTGATGGTAATGGTTAACATGCTTTGCTGCTAACTGAAAGGTAAGAAATCAGAGGTACCTAGGAAGAAAGATCTGGTAATCTACTTCCAAAGAATTAGCCATTGAGAACCCTATGGAGCACGTTCTACTTTGACACACGTGAAGTCAGCATGAGTCAGTCAACTCCAAGGCAACAGGTTAGTTTCAAAGGAACACCTGATGGAAAAGTTACATAGTGTTAAGAAAGATTGATATTTCTCCCATCAAGGATTTAAACAGTTCACTTATACTTTGTGGGAGAGAGAGAAATATCTCATGCTTTAGAGGAGATATTACCTAATCGCAGATATTTTGATAAGTCAATGTTGAACAAGCACCTGAGCTACGACATACCACGTGTGGGCAGTGATCCTGTGATCTGCTCTGGATACAAGCCATAGTGGGTACAGAGTTGGTAGAGAACTTAAAAACAATAAAAGTCACTAAAAACAGGTTGGTTTCCATTATAACCATGTACTGGTAGTTCTAACAACATCAATATTAAAATACTCCTCCCTTGTAAAATATTTTGTTGGTCTAAGTTCTAAACAATTATAATAGTAAATTTTAATAATACATATGTAAGCTTCAAATTAGCACATTTTTATTACTTATTCTTTAACAAACATTGTTTTCTTCATGGAAGTTAATTTGGAAAACTCCTAGTTATTCAGTTAGTTCCAAACACATGTAGCTATAAACACTTGTTTCAAGATAAAGTTTATTAATGATTTGGAATGATGGAATTTCAGGCATATTTTGTGTTCCAAGTCCTACAGTACTACACATTCCTATGTCTGAGCAGATTTCAAATAAATAATAGCAAAGTATTGGTAAAAGTGGTAAAACAGATCATGAGTTATTTCAATTCTAACATTCTATGGGAGCAGTTAGAGTCCTAAATTCATGTTTAAAATCTAAAACAGTAAAACGGCACATGAACTGCAAGGTTTTTGCCTGAGAATTACAAATTTTTTGTTCTTATGTGAAATATTTTACTGAGTGTCAGTAGTAAAAGTAAATTGTTTTAAAAGTAAAGAGCAAACACAAATTAAAGTGTTACCTCAGTGGTACAATTTAGTAGTTACCTAAATAGTAATTTTTTCAGATATTATAGTTTCATTAAACTTTATTTATTAGTTAATGGACAATTACATATAGGAGTTCTGGTGGCATAGTGGTTAAAGCATTTGGTTGCTAACCAAAAGTTGGCAGTTTGAAAGACAAGGCAGTCTGCTTCCATAAAAATTTATAGCCTTGGAAACCCTATGGAGCCGTTCTATTCTGTCCTAAAAGAGGTGCTGTGAGTCGGAATCAATTTGACGGCAGTGGGTTTTAGTTTTTGAACAATTACTTATATACACACACATATATATATATATACATACACACACATATATATACATATATAGATATCTACACATATATGCACACATATATATCTATACATATATGATATATATAGAAATATAAATATACATGATTTGAGAAAAAAAATTCTATCTGTACTTTTTTGTGGTGATAACTATTCTTTTCTTTTTTTTTTTTTTTCATTTCTTGATTACTCCTGAAAATAATTTTGTTGTATGGAGGAGGATGTTAGAATATGGTTAGCTCTGGATGTCATACATATAAATTTGCCTCTGAGCTGTGCATTTCATTTATTGAAGGGAGGAGCATGTTTTTATCATTGTCAGGGTATATTCACATGGATGACCTAGAATCTAGTTATTAAAGCACTTTAGATTCCTGGGGGAGAGATGTCCTGTAAGGGTAGAACACTAATATTTGAGGAACAAATGGGGGTGACTCATTGGCAGCGGGCAATGTTTTGTTCTGTTGTACATGGCCTTGCTACAAGGTAGAATCAATTGGATAGCACCTAACAGCAACAATACTGGCAATATAATTATTTTTGTTTGTTTGGAGCATATTGCACTTACTTTCAGGGGTTTAGCAGACTCTCAAAGGCCAAAGAGTAACACAAAGAGCTGTATTTGATTCTCAGCCTGATCTCTTACTAGCTGTGTTGTTGTTAGTTGCTGTTGAGAGATTTTGACTCATGGCACCCCCATGGGATTTTCAAGGTTGCAACCTTACTGAAAAAGATCACTAGACTTGTCTTCGGAGGTGTCTCTGAGTGGGTTTGAACCACCAACATTTTTGCTAGTAGTAGACTGCTCAACTATTTGCATCATCCAGGGACTCCATAGTATTGAGCAGATTAATCTTTCTAAGCCTCAGTTTCCTCAACTGTCAACATGTATATAAAATACATCTCTGAGGGTTGTTGTGAGAATTAAATGTTATGTAAGTGGAAGTGCATAGCTGATGTTCAGTCCAACGAATGTGAGTTTTCTTTTCCTCTACCACTTTAAATGTTGTTAAATGGGAGCTCTGGTAGCATAGTGGCTAAGGCACTTGACTGCTAACCAGAAGGCTGGTGGTTCAAACCCACCAGCCACTCCTCGGAAGGAAGATGGGGCAATCTACTTCTGTAGTGATACTGCCTCGAAAACCCAAGGAGGGGTCACTATGAGTCAGGTGTGACTTGACAGTACATAACAACAACAACAACAACCACTTTAAATACTCAGTTGAGTTAGTAAATTATTATTTTTATATGTTTTTATTTCATGGATATTTTATTTATGTATGCCAATTTTTAAGCACTAATGAGGGCTATTGAACATCTGCTAATAAATTGTGATATGTGATGTGTCTTTGTTGGAGTTTCCATGAATCAGTTATCAACTGATTTAGGGCTAAAATAAATGAGAAACATTAATTTTCACTTTATTAAAAATATATCCATCTTTCAATTATAGATGATATCTTTCAGTCTCAATATTGGAGTCCTGGGAAATGAGTTGGAAGTATGGATTTTAGGGATGGGAGGTATGTGGGGGTTAAACAAAAGTTGATCCACTGTAACCATTTTATATCACTCTCTTCCCAGGGAAGATTTGTCCTGGTGGGCCCAAAGCTGAGGGCTCTGTATCCCATTATGAGCCAATGAGTCATCCAGTCTCCCGCAGATCCAAATAAAATTTTACAGAATATCCTATGGCATGCCTTTCAAAATATATGAACACTATAAAATATATCATTTATTTCACCATATGAATTGACTCTGTCCCTTTTTCACCATTTGGGATAGCAATCTCACCATGCATTTTGGACTCTTAGGTTATCATCAGATATATCGGAGTTCTCTGAGTATTTTCGTTCAAAATCCCCATGGTGTTTTCAGGAGTTTTATAACTTGGTTGTAAAAATTCACTCTAACTGAAACTTGGCAAACAATACATTAATCTGGGAAGTTAATTTCTTCTATAAAGTCCGGAATCCGTTTATCTCTTTTTTTTTTTTGAGTTAACAGAGACCTTGGAAAAACAGTGAGCAATTAGAGCTTTTTTGGTGTCTTTAAAAAAAAAAAAAAAAAATTGCATTTCTCTGAAATCCCCCCAGTCTTATTTTTACAGGTGAATAGCTTTTGGTTTGGATCAAGTTCTGATATATTTTGAAACTGTTTATTTTTTATTTTTTTTCCCTGCACAGTGAAATAGAGTAATTATAAAGGAACTAGGCTGACTTTACTGTGTTATATCACTGGAATAATAAATTATATTTAGAGTGGAGTGTCTGAATTTACAAAAGGAAGGCTAAGATGTTAATAGCATTGGATATTCACTAACCTAAAAATAAATAGTAATTATCACTTAAAACATGTGATGTACCCCTAGTTGACTAATTGAACTTTGGGAATGAAGTCGCCATCATGTAGTGCCAGCAAATGTGAAGTACACGTACATGTCTTTTTCAGTGCCAATAAATGCTGTCTTCATCTTCTCCCTGTTATGAAGACAAGATTCCAGGGAAGTAGTGTACAAACAAGTTGGTTGACCAGATGTAACCCACACTAGCTACCTTCTCTACACAGAGACAGGCCCAGGAACAAAAGAAGGTCAACCAATACTAATGACACAAAAATAGTAATATTTAAAATGGGGCTTCATAGGCTTTAAAACACTTTCAGGTATATTTTATTGAGGAACCACAGAAGACAAATCATGGTCCCTAGAGTTGGACAGGAGTCCCAGGGTAGGGAAAATGGTTAAGTGCTTGGATTCCAACTGAATGGCGGGTAGTTCTAACCACCATAGAGGTGACTCAGAAGCAAGGTTTGGCATTCTACTTGTGAAAAATCACAGCCATTGAGAACCCTATGGAACTCACTATTCTCTGGAACACATGGGATCACTATGAGTGAGAACTGACTGCACAGAAACTGTTTTGTTATTGTTGTTGGAGTTGATGCATGCAATGGCTACAAGCTATCTAGCCATGAGAAAGCTACTGAATTTTTGTAAGCCTCACTTTCCTTATTCCTTAAAGTAGAGATAAAAATAGCACATCCTTCTTTGGAAGGCACTCAAAATACTACTGGGAAAGAGCTGGATCATCAGAGTAGAATCAATCTTAATGATACAGATAAAGTAAAGCTTTTGGGACCTCCATTTGCTGACATGACACAACTCAAATTGAGGAGAAAGAGCTGCAAACATTGATTAATAATTGGAATATGGAATGTACAAAGTATGCATCTAAGAAAACTGGAAGTGAAATAGAATGAAAATGAAATGGATCACATAAAGATTGACACTCTGGGAATGAGTGAAATGAAATGGACCAGTTTTGGCTATTTTGAATGTACTGTTCTGGGAATCTACTATGCTGAGAGTCTACTATGTTGGTAATGACAATCTGAAGAGGAATGGCTTGGCATTCATCATTGTAAAGGATGTTTCAAGATCTGTCCTGAAGTACAGTGCTGTCAGTGATGGGATAACATCAATACATCTACAAGGAAGACCGTTTAATACTACTATCACTCAATTTATGCACCAGCACCAAAGCCAAAGATGAAGAAATTGAAGATTTTTTTTTATCAACTTCTGCAGTCTGAAATTGACTAAACATGCAATCAAGATGTATTAATTATCACTGGTGACTGGAATGCAAAAGTAGGAGACAAAGAAGAATCACTGGTAGTTGGAAAATTTGGCCTTGGTGACAGAAATAACACTGGAGATTGCACGATAGAATTTTGCAAGACCAACGACTTATTCATTGCAAATACCTTTTTTCAATAACACAAACGGTGGTTATACATGTGGACTTTGCCAGATGGAGTACACAGGAATCATGTTTACTGTATCTGTGGCAAGAGGCAATGGAGAAGCACAATATCTTCAGCCAAAACAAGGCCAGGAGCTGATCGTGGAACAGATAATCAACTGCTCATATGCAAGGTCAACTTGAAGTTGAAGACAATTAAAACAAGCCCATGAGAGCCAAAATATGACCTTGAAACTATCTAAAGAATAGATTTGATGCATTGAACACCAATGACCGAAAACCAGAAGAATTGTGGGATGACATCAAGAACATCATCCATGAAGAAAGCAAGATGTCATTAAAAAGACAAAACTCTCAAACTTGCCCATGAGTGGAAAGTAGCTAAAACAAATGGAAGAAATGACAACATAAAAGTGCTGAATGGAAGATTTCAAAGAGCAGCTCGAGCAGATAAAGTCAATTACTATAATGAAATGTGCAAAGACCTGGAGTTAGAAAACCAAAAGGGAAGAACATGTTCAACATTTCTCAAGCTGAAAGGACTGAGGAAAAAATTTAAGCTTTGAGTTGCAATATTGAAAGATTCTACGGGCAACATATTGAATGATACAGAAAACATCAAAAGCAGATGGAAGGAATACACGCAGTCACTGTACCAAAAAGAAATGGTCAATCTTCATCCATTTCAGGAGGTGATATATGTTCAAGAACCAACGGTATTGAAGGAAGAAATTAGAGCTGCGCTGAAGAAATTGGCAAAGAACAAGACTCCAGGAATTGACGGAATATCCATTGAAAAGTTTCAACAAATGGATGCCCCGCTGGAGGCACACATTCAGTTATGCCAAGAGATTTGGAAGACAGGTACCTGGCCAAATGACTGGAAGAGATCCATATTTGTACCCATTCCAAAGAAAGATGATCCTATAGAATGTGGAAATTATTGGACAATATCATTAATATTGCATGCAAGTAAAATTTTACTGAACATAATTAAAAAATGGTTGCAGCAGTGTATTGACCAAGAACTTCCAGAAATGCAAGCTGGATTCAGAAAAGGATGTGGAATGAGGGATATCATTGATGATGTCAGATGGAGCTTGGCTCAATAACAAAGAATACCATAAAGATGTTTACTTGTGCTTTAGTGACTATGCAAAAGCATTTGATTGTGTGGATCATAACAAATTTGGATAACATTGAGAAGAATGGGAATTCTAGAACACTTGATTGATTGTATTCATGAGGAACTTGTACATAGACCAGGAGGCTGTCATTCAAACAGAAAAAGGGAACACTTCATGGTTTAAAATCAAGAAGGGAGTGTTTCAGGGTTGTATCCTTTCCCCACACTTATTCAATCTATATGCTGAGCAAATATTCTGAGAAGCTGTACTATATGAAGAAGAACATGGCATCAGGTTTGGAGGAAGAATCATTAACACCTTGCGATATGCTGAAGTCACAACTTTGCTTGTTGAAACTGAGGATGATTTGAAACACTGATGAAGACTGAAGACTATAGTCTGCAGTATGGATTACACCTCAATATAAAGAAAACAAAAGTCCTCACAACTAGACCTATAAGCAGCATCACAATAAATGGAGAAAAGATTGAAGTTGTCAAAGACTTCACATTGCTTGGTTCTACAATCAATGTCAATGGAAGCAGTGGTCATGACATCAGACAATGTATAGCACTGGGCAAGTTGGCTGCAAAGGACCTCTTTCAAGTGGTGAAAAGCAAAGATGTCTCTTTGAGGACTAAGGTGTGCCTGACACAAGCCATAGTATTTTTAATCACCTCAGATGCATGTGAGAGCTGGACATTGAATGAGGAAGACCAAAGAAGAATTGATACATTTGAGTTGTGGTGCTGGTGAAGAATGCTAAAGGTACCATGGACTGCTGAAAGAACTAACAAACCTGTCCTGGAAGAAGTGCAGCTGGAATGCTCCTTGGAAGCGAGAATGGTTGGACTTCATTTCATCTACTTTGGTTATGTTATCAGAAGGAATCATTCCCTGGAGAAGGATGCCATGTTTGGTAAGGTGGAGGGTCAACAAAAGAGGGGAAGTCCCTCAATGAGATGGATTGACACAGTGGCTGTGGCTATGGGCTCAAGTATAGCAAGGATCGTGGAGGTGGTGCGGGACCTGGTGGTGTTTCATTCTGCTGTGCATAGGGTTGCTATGAATCAGAAATGACTCGATGACACCTAACAACAGCAACAAGTTCTTCAGGTTCATCTATGGCTCAAAATGAGAAAATCCATAGAACAAAATTAACACAATGACTAGTGAAAATACTTAATCAATATTTGTTGTTGTTGTTATTTTGCCATCGAATCGGTCCTGACTCACAGCGACCCCTCCTTGGGTTTCCCAGGCACTATCACTACCGAAGTAGATTGCCCAATCTTCCTTCCGAGGAGTGCCTGCTGGGTTTGAACCGCCAGCCTTCTGGTTAGCAGCCAAGTGCCTTAGGCACTATGCTACCAGAGCTCCCTAATCAATATTAGATTTTGTTATTGTTATTTAATTGTTTGGCTAACCTTACAAAGTAGATTTCATTATTATTATCATTACCATTATCATTTTACGGATGAGAAAAATTTAGGTTGGAAATAGGTTTTAACTTGTGCTCAACCACACAGCTAGTAAGTATGCTTTGCTTTGTTACAAATCTAGGTGTTATGACTATAAATCTAATACTTTTTTTCCTTGGTATCCACAGTGCTTAGTTTGAGAAGACTGTTTTTAGTCAAAAAGTCCAATAAGCTTCTTAGAGAGAACAGTCATTTATTTTTTCCAATATTGAAAAAGTCTGGTAAAATTTTTAATGCTCAGATACAACATGTTGTCTGGTAGACTTTCAGGATCCTAAAGTTTTTCATTAAAGTCTATTAGTCATGTACTAAAATTTGTACATAATGGATTCGATGTACCTGTTATAGTCTGTTACATTAATAGCACCTGGGTTTTCCCAGTGGGTTAGAATGGCTTAGAATGAAATAGCCATAACAGTTTAATAGCATATTGATCTCTACATCCATAGAATCCACTAAGTACTGTAAATTTTGTTTCTCCAAACAATGATGTTTACAACACGCAATTGGTCACATCTACATTTTTGAGTACGGCAATACTAGAGGAGGAGAGTCAAGGAAGTATTTTATTTTTAGTATGTTAGTTAGGAGTTATTTAAAACGAGTAAGGAATGAGGTTGAATTTATTAAGTTGATGCAATGGTGTATGCAGATCACCTCCTTCAAGTTGAAGCGCTCATTCCCCCGTTGCTAGTACTATTGGGTAAGTTCCCCTCCCTATAGTCAGTCACCCTGGGCTGAAGGAAGCTGCTTTGCCAAGGTATTTCCCTACTTCCTGGAAGAAGCTTATATCCAAGGACAGGTTGATGTGGCATCTCAAAGGTAGCTGTTTTGTCCTAATTCAGTATCATAGTAAAGTGTCCTCCCCACTTCAGAGCTCTATGCAGTATGGACTGCAAACTTTTTGCAAATGTATTGCAGTTCTACTTCTCTCTCTGCTCAGTCCTATTTCCCTCATTTCCTTACAAGTGTTGTTCCTTGGAGTGCTCCCACAAACCTTCTGTATACAAATTTCCATCTCAGAGACTTTCCTGGGAATCCCAATGTAAAACTGTAGACATGTACAAATTAAATAAGCAGGCACCATGTCTGATACCCCAAGGAGAAGAAGCAGCTTCATAATTACAGAGAAAGTGGGAGACAGGTTCAGAGGAAAAGAAATGTGAATGGATGAATTTGAGTTGGTACAGAGTAGTGAAATATAGGGAGAGATCAATAACTTAGACTTTAGTGTACTGGATTTGATAGCATGATCATATGTTACCGTATTATTTGCTATGTGAAGGGCATATACATGATACTTCATGTGGGTTAGGTCTTTAGAAGATAATAATATTTCTGGTGTGGCAGCTTGACAAACATAGTGGTCTCACAAGTGGCTCTAGCTGTGATGCTCAGACTGGCAGTCTGATCCCTGGATGGAGTGTGTAGCAATCAGTAAAACTATCCATTGCAGCATCAAAGGCCAGACAAAAACCATGCTAGAGTGATGGGCTTCCTGCATACTAGGGAAGATATACAAAGAACAGTGCAAGGTGGTCAATCTTTATCTCAAATAAGGCAGAGTTAAGGAGCAATTAGGAAGGGACAACAAGAGCAAGGAAAAGTGTCCCAATCAGAATAAATATGGTGATAGAGACTAAAAGAGGAACAAAGGAACCACGAATAAGCCAAGGATCTGGTTGCAGGAATTAGAGTATAATCAGTTCTTGTGTCTGGTGAATCCAGCAAGGATGACTGGATTGGATCCTTGGTCAGAAAAAGTTAGACTAAAATACTTTAAACTAATATCTATATATTGGTATCTCTCAAATCTTAATGTCTAGCCCTCCATTTTTAAATCTTTAATTTCTCCACTAAACATCTTCAAACAAATGCCCTACTAACAATTCTTATTAAACATGGGCAAAACTCATTTTCTTCTACAAACTTCCTCCTCCAGTTTCCTCTCTTGGATAATTGCATTACCACTTCCTGGTTCCAATATTAATTCCTGCCATAATCAAACAGGAATGAACATAGTCAACCCTGTGAAAAAGGATTTGTATGATCAACTCCTGAGATCTGGTGGATAAGAAGTGAGACGTGGGTGTTCCTAGTTTGTCTCCGGCCCATTCCCAAGCCTTAGCCTGCCTGCTCTGGTTTCTGATCCAGCCACAAACCACCATCATCACAGTCTCAACTTCCATACAAATTGTATATTTATGCCTTCTGGGAGTTGGACTTGACTTTCAAACCCGTGGGAATGTGGTGGATGAGTGACTTGATCCAGAAAGCTGTTTTGTGAAGACAGAACCTTCTGTTTTAATAAGTTCCAGAAATTAGGTTTTCTTTGCCATATTTGATCACAAAAACTAAGAGGAAAAGTGCTGGAGGAAAAATGTGTTGGACTTTATTGAACCTCAAACTATGAAAAATCATTTGATGATCTCTTTGAACAGCACCATGTTCAACTCAGTGGAATAAAAGATGATATAACTAGTGGATCACCTGGTAATTACTTTCTTAACTTTTATACTGGATGAGAGTCACCATTCATCGGTGTTTCCCAATTGATTAAGTTGAAGGAAAGTGCTGATGGCAGGACTACTCCCTAGCCTGTCACTCTGCCAGGAAACTTGGTGAGTACAAGGAAAGCCAGAGTTCCCAGAAGGCTAAACTTGAGAAATGGCTCAAGGTTATCCTTTATTTATTCATTTACTCACTAAATATGTATCAAACTCTGTGTCTTTGGTGATTTTAGACTTTCTGTTTGATATCCTTTCTCCTGTACCTTTATCTTCCCAATTACTTACTGCTTTCTTACTTTTTTCCCATACTGCTATCAAAATCTATTTTCAGATTTTTTTTTTCAATAACCTCCCTCCCCACCCCAGAGAAAAACTTGGTGGCCATAAAACCAAGTATGACTCATCACAACTCCGTGTGTTGCAGAGTAGTACTGTTCGATATAGAAATTTCCAGATGTGACCTTCAGAAGCAGATTGCTGGTCTTTCCTCTGAGTTGCCTCTTGTCAGTTCAAACTGTCAACATTTTGGTTAGTAATTGAGTGCTTAACCATTTGCACTACCCATAATAACTTTATAGTAATATGTTTGTTACCTTTCTTTGACAGTCTTGTACTTTACCATAGATCCTAACCTTAGCTAAAAAAATGAAGTTTTGAAGAATCAGTGTGCATCAATTCTTGTTGGGGGAGAATTTGGGGGCACCTGGGCTTTCCCTGTATTTCTGAAGTCACATTATCTAATTGACCTAAGTTGTGGGCCCTAATGTCCAAGGAAACAGGCCAACTAGAAGTGGATTGTAGACTGCAGAATAAAATACACTGGAAGAAAACAGCAAAAAATTTCACTGAGCTGGGTGGTTATACAAAATAGTTATGGAGTTTGGTAGAGCAAACACTGAGAACCAAGTTCACTCAGCTATGACATTTAGCAACCTCTATGCCTTAATTACTTATGTGTACAATGAGAATAATAATAGTACATGCCTCTTAGAGTTGTTGTGAGGGTTAATTTACATACTCTGTGCAAAGTGCTGAGGACAGTGCTGGCATCATGTAATTGTTCTGTAAATATTTGTGATGATAATAAGCTTTACCTTATCCATATCAGTAAGGTTAGTTCTACTCTGATGATGCAGCACTTTCCCAATCATATTTTGAGAGCCTTCCAACCTAAGTGGCTCATCCTCCTGCACTGTATTGGACAATGTTTCAGGACTATTCATAAAGTTGGGCAGTAATGTATCAGACAACATTTCTCTGCTATTCATAAGGTCTTCCCTGGGCAATTCTTTGAGAAGTGGATGGCCTCTTCTTTCTTCCTAGTCTGTCTCAGTCTGCAAGCCGTGTTGAAACCTGTGTACCATGTGCAACCCCGCTGAGTTTAAAACACAACTGGCACAGTCTCAAGCCTCACAACAACACACCACCACAGTAAGACAAACTGACAGACAAGTTTGTATCACTTAACTATTCAAAACCTCTCTAACCTTTCCTTACATGGATCCCTGCCTCTTTCCTGTCACTCGGGGGTGGGGCCTGAGTCTCTTCCCTTATCTGGATCCCTACCATTGCTCTTCACTCTGTGCTGGTTCCCCTGGCCTTCTCTCTCCTTTCCCCTAGGTTCCCATAGCTTTCAAAACTACAATGAAATATCATCTCACCCCTGTAAAAATGTGTGATAGTTGGAGTTGTGTGTCAACTTGGCTGGACCGCAATTCTGAGTGGTTTAAGCAGTTGTGGTGTGGGTTATTCCCCTGATGAAATCAGATGAATATGTTTTGAGCAGCCAATCTATTGAAAGTGAGTTTCCTTAGGGGTGTGGCCTGATTCCAATATATATATGGATATCTGGGGAAAAAGAGACACTATTCTGTGGATCCAGATCCTGACGTGTTGCCTGCAACTGTTCATGAGCAAACAATCCACCATTCATCCTGGAGATCTTGAATTCATCATTTGTTGAAGTCAGCAGACTGTATACTGACTGCCAACTTTGAGCTCATCTGTGAGTCAGGAAAAGCCTCCAGCTTGATGTTTTATCCAAGAACTTTGGACTTGTCAACTTCTATAAGTATATGAGCCATTTACCTAGGATAAATTTTTCTTTTTTTCTCTCTCTCTAAGCTTTACTGGTTTTGCTTCTCTAGAGAACCCAGCCTAACACAAAATGAAAATGATAAAGAAAAAGAAAAAAGTTAAAAAAATAATCTGGCAAGGCTATGAAGAGGTTGGAACTCTTATATACTGATGCTAAGACTGTAAAATCTTTTAAACACTATGAAAAACAGTATGACGCTTTCTCAAAACAGTTATAATAGCAATATCACTCTTAGGTATATATCCAAGAGATATAAGAACAGTGACACAAATAGACAAAAATTATAATAATATAATTTTTAAAGTCCTAAGACTATATAGTGCTAACTATATGACATGTGGGGGTGGAACCCAGGAAGCCAAAGAGAAGAGCGATCAGCCAAGAGGCAGTTTAAGCATAGGTACTGAAACAAGGCGGGCTTGTGCTTACTCACTGATCTG
>NW_006921776.1:1049806-1051096 GCF_000298275.1 Orycteropus afer afer
GATCGGGCAGTGTTTCGTTCTGCTGTGCATGGGGTCGCTATGAGTCGGAAACGACTCGACGGCACTTAACAACAACAACAACAACAATGAGACGATATAGTACTAGATCCAGGAAGGCAGTGAAAGCAAGCAGGTTAAGTGACTGGGAAAAATAATAAAAGAAACCAAACTGCTCAGCCAGTGAAGCCAAAGAGAAGTCATTAGACATACAAAGGAGGTTGAGAAGGAGAGAGGGGGGAAAATACACACACACACACACACACACACACCCCACCACCACCATCACGACCACAGAATGCACAGGCTCAGAATGGGCACACTGGGAGTTTTTCAAGGTGAGCTGAGGCTGCGAGTGGGGACCAAGCTCATACTGGGAAACAAAACAGGATCCCCTTAGCTTAAGTGGCTGCAGAGTCCGGAAGGGAGTGCGGGAAAGGGAAGAGAATCTCTCTCTGAATATACACAGCCCCAAATTGGACACATGGTAGTGGGTTGGAGTCCAGCTCTTAGCAACCCTTTTTAGCACAGAATCAAACTGGGACCTGGGATTTCACAGCTTGTGGATCTGCATGGAGGAGGATCTGCTCTTTGTCCTTTGAGGTTACTGGTGAGTTTGAACTGTGGGACTTTGATTGATAGCTGGGTGCCATCATTGGCAGACTGGTCCAGAGGGAGCCAGGAGCCACAGCTGTCGTTTCCACACCTGGAGCACTGACTGAATTATCTCTCACTAAGCACAGAATACAGGCTCTGTCTTTCTCTGCTGGGGATCACTTCTTGTGCTCATCCCCTTTCTCCTGCCCGAGTTCTCCAGTGAGCGAGTGGATTCTGCCACAGCAGCCAGTTCCCAGGGCTGCTGGCTGAACATAACAGGAGGGACCTCTCCTAGAATACCTAATTCTCCCTTCATTTTTCCTACTATCTTCTTGCCAAATTTTTCTTCCTTTATACCCAGTCACTTGCTACACTGCTCCCCATTTACTTTCATTTTTGCCAAACCTTCATCCTTCTTACCCACTCACTTTTGTTTTCTCTTTTTTTCTAAATAATCACATCCCTCCATGTGCTCCTACCCCCTGAGCTGTCTCTCTGTTCCTGAGCAGCCCTTCTTTCTCTCATGCTTGTTCTCTCCAAGGAGTCTATCTACCTCAGGTAAATGCCCAACTGATATGCCTGTCTATTGTTTGGCTGGAAGCCACAGGAGTGCGTTCAATTCAGACTTGAAGGGCAGCTAGGAGCCATGGTCTCCGTTCCACCAGGCTCCATCTGGCCAGGAAACCTGTTCTCTGC
>NW_006921776.1:1052415-1085155 GCF_000298275.1 Orycteropus afer afer
CTGGAGCAAGATGGTATCTCACTGTTGTTTTGATTTGCATCTCTCTAATAGCTAATGATCATGAGCATTTCTTCATATGTTTGTTGGCCGCTTGAATATTGTCCTTGGTGAAGTGTCTATTCATGTCTTCTGCCCATTTTTAATTGGATTATTTGTCTTTTTTTTATTGAGGTGTTGGAGTTTTCTGTAAATTCTAGAGGGAAGTCCCTTGTCAGATATGTCACTACCAAATATTTTTTCCCAATCTGTAGGTTCTCTTTTGAATCTTTTGGAGAAGTCTTTGGAAGCACATAAAAATTTAATCTTTAGAAGGTCCCAATCATCTGGTTTATCTTCTGCTGTTTGTTTATTTTGAGTTATGCATGCTTGATAGTCTATTTATGCCATATATTAGGGCCCTAAAATTGCCCCTGGTTTTTCCTTGAGGAACTCTATAGTTTTGGGTTTCACATTTAAGTCTTTGATCCACCTGGAGTTGGTTTTTGTGTATGGTGTGAAGTACAAATCTTGTTTTATTTTTCTGCAAGTGGATCTCCAGTTTTGCCAGCACCATTTATTTAACAAACATTCTCCTCCCCATTTAATGGATTTGAGGCCTGTGTCAAAGATCAGCAGACCATAGGTCGATGGATCTATTTCTGAGTTCTCAATTCTATTCCATTGGTCTATGTATCTGTCATTAATCCAATACCAGGCAGTTTTGACTACTGTGGTTGTATAGTTGGTTTTGAGATATGGCAGTGTGAGACCTCCTACTTTATTCTTCTTCTTCAATAGTGCTTTGCTTATCCGAGGTCTCTTTCCTTTCCATATAAAGTTAGTGATTGTTTTTTCCATATCTCTAAAGAAGGTTGATGGAATCTGGATTGGGATTGCATTGAATGTATAGATTGCTTTGGGTAGAATTGACATTTTCACAATGTTCAATCTTCCTATCCATGAGCATGTGTTTTCTCTTTTTTTCTTATATTCATTTTTCTTTCTCTCTATTTTTGTTCTATATTTTCATCTCTTCTTCTCCTTGGCTCTTATTATTATTATTTTCCCACCTTGTCCAATGGTAGGAACATATTAACCCATCACCAGTCAGCTGTAGCTACTACACTGACCACCACACCCAACAGACAAGTAACACCAATAGCTCCTGCACCACAGGATCGATGACAGACAGTGAATGACATCTGCTCATCACAACTCCAAATCCTCTTCATGATGAACAGAGAGAATGGGACCCACATCCCCACCAATGATTCTACCAATACAGAGAAAGCTGGAGAGCAACTTAGTACAGCTGAGTTATCAACCAAAGAAGTACACCTGCTCCACACTTCTAGATATAGTAAAACATAAAACCAAGGTGAAAAAAAAATCAGTACATAACTAACAAATAAAGGCATCAACTTCAAAATATCTTGGAAACAAGAGACTAATTTAAAAAAAAAGGAAAAAGATAATAGAAAGTGCTAAGCAATTAGGAAATCTCCCCAAGGACTAATAAGCAATAGAACTATCTGATAAGGAATTCAGAAGATTTTATATATGTATATATATATAGGAACCTCCAAGAGCTCAGCTCAGGCTTACTGCTGTTGAGTCGGATCTGACTCATAGAGACTCCTCCTTGGGTTTCCAAGGCAATATCACTATGGAAGTAGATTGTCCAACCTTCCTTTTGAGGAGTGGCCAGTGGGTTTGAACTTCCAGCCTTCTGGTTAGCAGTCAAATGTCTTAGGCACTACGCTACCAGAGCTCCAGGAAACCATAAGCAGAAGCAATGAGAAAACAGACAGTACCCTGGAAGAATTCAGGAAAATCATTCAAGAACAAAATAACAAAATATATACACAACTAGAAATCATACAAAAACAAAAAATTAGAAATCTAGATGAAAACTAAAATTGCAGAGATAGATAACACATTGGGCTATCTACTTCCATAGAGATATTGCCTTGGAAACCCAAGGAGAGGTCACTATGAGTCAAAATGACTTGAGAGCAGTGAGGTTTTTTTTTTTTTTTTTTAAGATAACACATTGGAAGGACAAAAGAGTAGACTAGAACTGGTTGAAGAACACATTTCCTAGCTAGAAGACAAGTCCCTGACACTAGCTTATATGAGGAAAAATCAGAACAAAGATTTAAGATAAATGAAAAAAGCCTAAGAGTTATTTGAGGTGACATGAAAAGAAACAACATACACCTGACTGGAATCCCAGAAAAAGAGGAGGCAAAAAAGAAAAAAGAAAAGAAAAGAAGCCACTGAGAAAATTGTCAAAGACTTGCTAACAGAAAATATCTCCCATATCATGAAAGAAAAGATATTCATCCAAAAACTCAATGAGTCCCATACAGGATAGATCCCAAGAGAAAGTCACCAATACTTATCATAATCAAATTTTCCAAAACCAAAGACAAAGAAAGAATCTTGGAAGTATCTTGGGAAAAATGAAATGTCATTTACAATGGGCAACAAATAAAACTAAGCTCTGATTTCCCAGCAGAAATCATGCAGTCAAAAAGGCAATGGAATGGCATATACAAAACCTTAAAGGAAAAGGATTGCCAACCAAGAATTATATATCCAGCCAAACCGTCCCGTAAATAAAAGGGTGCAATCAAGACATTCCCAGACAAACAGAAATTAAGGGAATTTGTGAAAACAAGACCAACCCTGCAAGAAATGCTAAAGGGAGTCCTTCCAACAGAGAACCCACAACAGAGAACAACAAATTTATATCAGGACAATTGACACCACCACCTAGAATCCAAACCAGAAAGAGATTCTCAAAATAATCTCACACAAAAAAAGTACATAAAGAAATAAGGGAGTCAATCTGCAAACAACACCAACAACAAAGAAAATAGAGGGAATAAAAGTTTTAATTCCAAAATGCCCAAAGGGGAAGAAGATGGAACAATGTTTTTATAAAACAAACTGTTGAAAACTTAGGGAGATAAGAATTTACTTCAGGGTAATCACAAAGGAAATTATCAATCCTTCCATCCAAACCAAAGGAACTCTGGTGGTATAGTGGATAAGACATTTGCTTGCTAACCAGAAAGTCAGTGAATCAGAACCACCAACCACTCCCTAGAAGGAAGATGGAGCAATCGACTTCCATAAAGATTTACAGCCTCAGAAACCCAATGGGGTCACTATGAGTCAAAGTTAACTTGATGGCAGTGAGTTTGGTTTTGGTTTCCAATCAAATTAAGAAAGAAGAAAATCACAAGAGTTTTGTAAGCACAAAACCAACAATAATGAAGAAAAGAGAAAAAACTCTTGATAACAAAATGAACTCAGAACAGAAAAATAGTTGGAACAAAGAAATCATGTTGATTTGAGTGAGGGGAGGGGCAGTGTGGAAAGAGTCTGTGACCAGCACGGTGACAATGGGGAAAAGGAGGACACAGAAACATGCATAAAAAAGGCAAATATTATTGTTCATGCACAATACTGCATTACACTAGGCTATGGCTAAATGCATACATAGGTGAGATCAGGTCAGGGTAGGTGAATGGAATATACCCAACACCAGGGATATATTTGGCTTAAGGAGACATTTTCCCATTGTCTTACATATATACTTGTGCTACAAAATTATGCACATACATTGCAGAAGTAACAGAGTACAAGGTTGAAGTAGCTTCTCAGAGACAACCAAACACCTTGAGGGAGAGAATCTCCAGGCCTGTGGGGTTGGGGCCATTGTCTTGGGGACATCATGCTCAACTGGCACATCATAGTACATAAAAATCTTGTTCTCCATCCTACTTTGGTGACTAATGACTGGGGTCTTAAAAGCTTTTGAGCAGCCATCTAAGATGAAGCTATTGGTCTCCTCTCATCTGGAGCAAAAAAGAGTGAAGAAAATCAGAGTTATTTGGAAACAATTAGTTCAAAGATATAATGGGCCATGAGGACCTCAACTTTGATGACCCTGAGACCAGAATAACTAGGTGGTGCCTGGTTACCAATGCCAACTATTTAGAAAGGGATCAAAACTGGAAATCCTGGGTAGAGTTGGAGGAAAAATGTGGAATAAAATTCAAAAGCACAAAAATAACCAGAATATGTAGTCAGATAGAGACTGGTGGTACCCCCAAGACTATGGCCCTGGGTTATCCTTTGGCCTGGAAATGGACCCACTTCTGTGGATTGGCTCTCAGCCCAACAGTGGAAAGACCTACAAACAGAACACCTACCCCAGAAAGATGCATCCACCTATCCTAGGGAGATGCACCCCTTGGATCAAACAGCCATGAGATGTCAAAGTGGCAGCATTCACGCAGAGGGAAAGCTGGGCAGATAAAATGCACAGATAAGAAGGGCACAGGGAAGGGGTGGTTATGGGGAGGAGAGTTTTTTTATTGTCGATGATTGTATCAGGGCTGTGAAATCAAATGTGCATGAACTATTGAGAGTAAAACAAATCTGCTTTGTAAATTTACACCCAAATAACAATTTAAAAAAAAAATATAACAAACAACCACATGCATACTAGAAAGACTAAAATATAAAACAAAACACTAAAAATGCAAAGTGTTGGAGCAATTTGCATTGTCATACATTGTGGTAGGAATGAAAAATTGTATGATCACTTTGAAAAATAGCTCAGCACGTTCTTTTAAAGTTAAACATACACTTGTCATATGATTAAGCAAGTCCACTCCTAGGTAGTTACTCAAGATAAATAAAATTTTAAATTCGTACATAAACCAATATGAACATGATTATAATGGCTTTCTTTATATTTTCCAAAAAATGGAAACTACCTAAGCGTCCTTCAAATAGTAAAGGGATAAACTAAGTGTGGTACATTACATCCATAGAGTGGAATGCTACTCAGCAATAAAAAGGGAGAAAAAAATCTTAATAAATGAAACTCTATGAATGAATCGCAATGCATTATGTTGAACGAACAAAGCTAGACCTCAAAAGGCTACTGTTTTGGTTACCTAGTGCTGCTGCAGGAGCTCTGGTAACATAGTGCCTAAGGCATTTGACTGCTAACCAGAAGGCTGGCAGTTCAAACCCACCAGCCACTCCTCAGAAGGAAGGTGGGGCAATCTACTTCCATAGTGAAACCACCTCGGAAACCCAAGGAGGGGTCGCTATGAGTCAGGTCCGACTCCATGGCACATAACAACTACAACAGTGCTGCTCTAACAGAAATACCATGAATGGGATGGCTTTACCCAATACCCACTCCGTGGAAAGAAGATTGGGCAATCTACTTCTGTAGTGATACCGTCTTGGAAACCCAAGGAGAGGTTGCTATGAGTCAGATCTGACTCCACAGCAGTGAGTTGTTTTTTCTGTTTTTTAACAAACAGGAGTTTTCTCTCTTACAGTGTTGGAGGCTAGAAGTCTGGGTTCAGAGTGCCGGACTCTAGGGGCTGGGTAAAAGCCCCTTGATCCTGGCTTCAGCTCTGCCTTCTGCTCCTGGCCCACTGAAGCTGGAGGCTTTTCTTCAGGCAGCTGCTGGCTGCTAAGGCTGACAAACCCAAGGTTAACAAGTAAAAAGCACAGTCCCAATGATACCAAACAACATGGCAGGCCACTAGTTCAAGTCCAGAAGAAGTCCCAAGATCTGCAGGGCATGGCAGGCCATTGAACAATGACTTGGCTACATGCAGGGTTCAAGCTTACCAAAAGGCTAGAGACTGTTCCCATGGTTTCTACTTATATATGGGAAGCAGACCATATCCCTAAAACAGCTACTCAGCAGTTCGTGGCAGATTCCACCATAGAGCTGATTGCCAGTCTCACCATGGGGAATAACTCCCTCTAGCTGCCCAGCCACTCAACCAGGCCCAGCCACGTTGACAACAACTTTAACAACCACAGCTAAATACTGTATAGATCCAGTTTTTGACATTTTGTAATAGAATATGCTAGTGGTGTCCAGAGGTTTGAGGTAGAGAAGGATTTTCTACTACAAAGGGGCAACAATAGGGAATTCTTTTGGGCAACGGAAATTTAAACATCGAAAAGATCAAAATTTACTGTATGTAAATAAAAAAAGTTAATTTTAAAAAGAAGGCACAGAGAGAAATTCTTGCATTCTGATATAGTCCCTCTCACACTATAACAGGATTGATCTGTATGAACAACAGAATGTGACAGAGCTATGGTGTGTCACTTCCAAATTAGGTTATAAAAGACTGTTGCTGATGTCTTGTACTCTTTCTCTCTCTTTTGGATCATTTTCTCAGGGGAAACTATTCTGCCATATCAGGCGGATGAGAGTCTTTGGGTGTGGCAAATAATTAACATATTTGACTGGTAACAAACGGTTGAAGGTTTGATTTCACCCAGAAATGTCTCAAAAGAAAGGCCTGGCAATCTGGTTTTGAAAAGTCAGCCATGGAAAGTCTTATGGAGTACAGTTCTACTCTGACACACATAGGGTTGCCATCAGTCAGAATCAACTCAACGTCAGTCAGTTGGTTACTTGTTATCATGAAGATACTCAGGCAGCCTACAAAGAAGCCCACAAATTGAAGAGCTGAAACATCTGGCTAACAGGCAGCAAGGACCAGACACCTGCCAGCAACCACACGCCTAAGCATGGAAGTGGATCTTCCTCCAGTCTAGCCTTCAAATGATTGCAGCCTTGACAGACAGCTTGATTGGATTCTTATAAGAGGTCCTGAGCCAGAACCATCCAACTAAACCTCTCTAGGAATCTTGACCTACAGAAACTGTGAGGTGAAACTTCATGAAGTGTTGCCAAAAATCATTACCCCAAAGAAAACACTCTATAAATTGTTGCCTCGAAATAACATGTCATTGCACACAGCTGCTTTGGAAGCCACTGCTAGCCCTTAGATACCATTTTACCTGTGTCATAGAAAGAAAAGCACAGTTGGGACCACAGCTCACACTTCTTTTAGAGATAATCAGGAGATTGCCATGCATTCTGATTATCTCAGGCAAGCTGGGAGTCTGGCCTCCCTGGTCACTTATCACCATCTGAATCGCACCACTGTCTAAATCTGCCCAACCACCTGGCTCACCCTTCCTCCCTAAGCCTTTCCACTGTGCCTTCTGGGACTTCTGCTATTTGCGTGATTCTGTTCTATCCTCAAACTTTTCTTGGAACTATCCTTTATCATTTTGCTTTACTTGAAGCCTGGCTCCCTCCTGAGGCCACCACATTCCTACAGCTGCCTCAGGGAGAGTCCTGTTTTATCTCCTATTGCCCAAATACCTCTAGGAGAGGAAATGAGTCTGGTGCACACCTTACTCTCCATTGAGGGTAAGAATATATTTGAGAACTTGAATATTTTCATTTTTCAGACTATAACTCATTATTCCTTCACTCTTCAAGAATTATTTATTCAGCACCTATTTTATATGAAGCAGTATTTTAGAAATCGGAGAGCCAAGAGAAGCATCAAATATAAAATCCCTGCTACCACAGGGCTTGCATTTAAGAGTATTGCTTTTCTCCTTTTTTTCACACCCAATTCATTCATTGAGTCACTGCAGCTGGGTGTGAAACTTCATCACAATTGCTCTGCCCAATGACTGGATTGGTGAATCCAGGAGACAGTACTTTGTCCTTATCTTTTTCATCATAAAGATAGCGTTATTCCAGCTTCTTTTCTTGGTGGCTTCTTCTCTTTTGGTCTCTGTTGTCCCATTCTTCTGCCTTTACTCTAACCCCACTGGGCAATTTTTCTCAGTCTCTTTTATTTCTCTTCTGTGCCTAAGGCATTTGACTGCTAACCAGAAGTCTGGCAGTTCAAACCCACCAGTCACTCCTGGGAAGGAAGATTGGGCAATTACCTCCATAGTAATACCTCCTCAGAACCTCAAGGGGGGGGGGTCACTATGAATCAGATCCGACTCAACAGCAGTGAGTTTGGATTTTTGGTTTTCTTCTATATCATCTTATGCCATCTTCTCTCTGTATATTCTCTCCATAGATGATCTCACCAATTTCTGTGCTTTTAAATGCCATCTTTGTGCTGATGACTTTTAAGTTCATATCTCTAGCCCAGGGTGCTCTATTAATCTCCAGACTTACACATCCCACTTGACATTTCCAGTTGACTGGTTCACAAATGTCTCAAACTTGACATGTTCCAAATAAAGCCATTTATTCCCTATAATCTACTTCTTCCCTTTTCTCTACCACCTCTATTTCAGAAAATAGCACTACAGTCCATTTTCTCAAGTCAGAAAATTAGGAGTCATCCATAATTCCTACTTTGTCTAACTCCTCCAACATCCACTCCAAACTTAGTTAATTCTATATCCAAAATATGTCTTAGATTCACGCCCCTCTTCCCATCTCACTGTCATATAATCATTCTGGCACAACAAATTTCATTACTGAATTATGGCAATATCCATGCTTTCATACAATATCCACTCCTCCACCCTTTCTACTCTCTTGTCTATTCTCCATACAGCAATAAGAGTTTTTCCTAAAATATGAATTTGATCATTTCAATTCTTCTATTTTAATTCTCAAAAAGCTCTGGTGGGTCAGTGGTTCATTGTTTGGTTGCTAACGAAAAGGTCAGTAGTTAGAACTCACCAGCAGCTTCATGAGAGAAAGATGTGACAGTCTGCTTCTGTAGAGATTTACAGCCTTGGAAACCCTTTGGGGCCATTTTACTCTGTCATATAGGTCACTATGAATTGGAATTGACTTCACAGCGATGATGGGTTTATTTTAATTCTCCAATAACTTCTTATAGCCCTTTGAATAATACCCAAATAAAACCTATACCATGGCCTACAAGACTTTGTTTAATCTGCCTCTGTCTGGTTCCCAATCTCTCTCTCTCCCCTTTCTCTTTACATTCTCTCCACGCTGGTCATTTTTCACTCCTCAAACTCACAAGGTCTTTACTGACTCAGGGTCTTTGCATGTACTGTTTCCTGTATTTGGAATATTCTTTCTCTACTCACAAAATGGCTATTGAATGGCTATGGAGAAAAGAAATTTTAGATTTATAATGGCATAATTCCATTTTACCTGACGTATTGTGAGTATCTGTGTTTGCACTTGTCAATTCTGATGCCATATGTGAGTAGTTTTGATGGTGGTGGTTGTGTTCTTCCAATACCTGATTGTAGTTACATATGGATTGAATACACCCATTTGGACAAGCTGGGCAAACATCTACTTACATCTTCTCTGTAAAATGGAGACAAGTTAAGCTTTTAGTGGTGCTTACAGAGTTTCCTCATTTAGCAAAGGCATAAACTAGAGATCAAAAAATGATAGAGTTTAGTTTTTAATGTCATGGAATTAATATTAAGCACAGCTGATGAGTAAAAAGAGTGGCATCTCTACAACAGTTAAAATATTTAAAATGCCCTTCCTGAGGACTCTATGTCCCATATTGTGTTCTTTCTGCAGGGAACACCATTGATTTTTGACAATGCTGCTCTGTAATAATGCTCAATGCAACGATAAATTTCTTCAAGTGTGTGACTAAAAGCTGCCTAAAAGGCTTTATAGTCATTCAGTCCATCATTCTTCATAAACTTCCGCATTGCAATTCCATTTGTTTCTTGGTTATTTTGTACAGTTTCCCTTTAGTGGATGTCTGTTGACTCCTTCACATCTGGATCCAATTAGAGACCACTCTTTATGTGAATCTAATTATCTGTCTCTACATGTGCTCAGCAGAGGCACAATTATTAATAAGAGTTTGAATGTGGCTTTCCATTTTCAAATTGCTTTTTTTTTATAATATATTAGACAATCTTCAATAACTTGAATTCTAGCCCTAATCCTGACTCTGGCTTTTAGAAACATTGAGAAAACTGGGGCACCAGAAAGTTTAGTACATTTTTAAAATTATAAAAGGGACAAATCAATGACAACCACACAGGGATGACTCTTATGTGATCAGGAGTAAAAACAAATACTTTTGTTCAAAACTTTCTTTGCCTTGAAAGTTTATGACATTCTTGAGGTTTTGTACCACCTCATTCTCAAGATTGAAAGGAGTAATAAATTGCTATTAATATTTCCTAAGTTTTGATTGCCCTTTCCTTTTGTTAACATCAGTGTAATTTCCTCTTGGATAATTATTCCTTTACCCATTCTCATTCTTTGTGCCTCACTAAAGGCTCCATCTCCAACTCCAAGAGTGCACAGGTGACCCTCACCAGGTTATTTAACACTTTGTTTACTTAGCCATAGAGATTGGTTTAGGAATGGGCACATATTCCAAGTCATTCTTTTAAGAAATATTATTGAGACTTGAGGAAGAGTGACAAGGAAATAGCATTGACTTATTTTCTTTTATTAAAATTTAAGTTGGAAAGATGTGCTTAGGTAGTAGAGCCACTTTTTTTCCCCCACTAAGAGGAGTTTGTCAGTTAATTCGTCTAACACAGAGGAAGCAAAACTGAAAGAAGGAAGGAAGTAAATCACATCCTTGTGCCATCATTTGAACTCCTGGATCAATCCAAACTTGATGTTCAACTATCACTTTTATTTATGCTTAATAGAAGATAGTTTGATTTGGGTTTTCTGTCATTTGCACGCAAAGGACTCTTAACTGGCATATTGATTATTTACATTCTGATTTTTATTAGTTTCTTTTATGAAAATAAGTTTTGATAGTGGATTTGAGGTGAGGGACTCATGGCCAGCGTTGGTGATGTTGGCAGTGGTCTAGTAACAAAGAGAACAGGTTCTGAACTGATGTTGTGTCAATGAAAGATTCTCTTAGCTCTCACCTGGAAATATGTGCCCAAGTGTAACTTTTAGTTTGACTTGCTTCAGGCAATGTAAAGAGTACATTAACCCTTTCTAAACATATTCTAGATTCCTTTTTAAATGCTAAGTGGATCCTTATTCAGCTAACTTTTACATGAGACTTGGCAAGTCCTAATAATAATATACTTTCTTGAAATAAGATCTTTATATTCTTCTGTTACTAATTCCCCCGGTGCCCTTGCATAAAATGCATGAAATCTCCTCATTATTGCTTAAATGCCCTTGCCAATATGAAACTATTTATTTCATTGTGGGAATTTTCCTTCAAACACCTGTTCTTCTTTTTCTTCTTCTCTTTTTTTTTTTTTTAGTCATCAAATTCTCTTTAGTTCAAGGTTATCTCTCTCTCTCTCTCTCTCTCTCTCTCTCTCTTTTTGGAACAAGTATTCAATTCACTGAATTGGTTTTCTCACAGAGTCCACTGAGGAATGTACTGATCTGCTTTCTCTTTCCAGATGTGGTTTAATTGTTTAACATAAAGACATATGCTGAGATTTAGGAAGAAGTCCCTCCAGAACTCAGTATTATCATTATGAGCCAATTTAAAACCATCAATGATCAACCAGAGATCTTTTCTGCCCTTCAATTAAAACATACTAGATGGGCAGGATATGGTAAACCAGATGCAATAATTAAGAGAATAGTTTAACTGTTCATATTGCACATTGCTGTTTGCTACAGCATGACCATTAAACAAAAAGCAAAGCCAAGAAGGGTTGTATGACCTCATAAAAATTCCATTTGGCTTGGAAATACAGCACCGTTTTACATTAATGTTAAACATTCCAAGAGATAATTACACAGTCATGAGTCAACTGTGTCAAATAATTAAATACAAGAAATGGATCAATGGGGGGAAAAAAAAGTCCCCCTCCTTCACTTCGACCTTTTGCAAATAATTTTTTAAAAAAACATTCAGCATTGGCATAAAGGAATTCTCTTTGGAAGGCTGATCCTGTGGGAACTGCAGGTAGCAACAAGGAAAATATATTAGTATTACATTCCGCATGCACAGGAAACCACTTCCTCTGGCAGTTCCAAGGTTTTGCAACAAGATCAATTATCTAGGAAAGTAATAGTTTGGCAAATACATTAAGTGATATCAAAAGGGTACCTAGCATTTATTGAGTTGTATGGTATGTTAAGTTATTACTGTCTATGAAAATCTAATGGGATGATATTGCAAACAGTGCAAATTCCCAAGCTAATTATTCTGTAGAATATAATCATATTGCCTAATATTGCATTTTTTGAAATGAAAAATATTCTTTATCTCACTCTGAAGATTTCCTTCTTTTTCTCTATTTCTCTCTCTGCAATTCTTTTTTCTGCTTCAAAATATAGACATCTTCTTGTCATTTAGTTTGTTAATGACAAACTACATATTCTGTTTTGGAGGTGAATTTGTGGCAGTTTAAGTGAATATGTGATATTTCTCCTCTGAGGGACAGAAATATCTGACCTCTCTTTGATAGCAGGTAGTTAAGCCTATTAAATCTCTCTTCTTTGGGCTTTTCAAAGGTCCCTCAGATGAGAGTAGTTCAGAATTCCCCTGTCTCCAATTAAGTTGTTGAGGGAGAAGGTAAGCAGGGTTCTCCTAAGAACTTGATGTTCAGGGCAAGAACTAGCTGTTAACTTAATGAACCAATCAAAGGAATTTATAAAAAGGTGGCAGGCGTAGGGGAACCAGGAAAGCAATGAAAAGGGAATTAATCACTTATGTGGAAATCAAGAAAGTAAATTAAATCAAATCTACTGAATTTCTAAGAAGTGGTAATTTCACTTGAATTAAATTTGACCTTAGTTTTTGAGGATTTTATAGTAAAGAATTATGTACTCAGCTCCTTTTGGCTTTAGACCAGGGAGTTAAATTCTAAACCTTAGGGATTCTAAAAATCTTTTTCACCTCAATTATGTGTGATTCATATCTTGATATTTGTACATTCTGTAGACTTGCATTGTTGTCTTTTATAGAAGGAACATTTTAATCTAGATCAGCAACTCAACCATATTAACAAGCCACTTGGAGGAAAGCCCAGAATAACACAGAATGAAGAGACATTCCTATCAGGAACTTTCCAAGTTAGGGTAATAGGTAGTTTGATCTAGTAATGAGTTATGCATAAGATACGGTCACATTTTTGCGATGTAAATCCATGAATTCCGATTGGATTATATTGACAATGTATGAATTGTTCATGCTTTGTGAGAGTTTCCAGCACAGATTATAATAGTTTAGCATATGACCCTATAACTGGGGTCACTTGCTATTTAAATGCTATCATTAAAAGTCTATGTTGGAAGAAAAAAACAGATGATTACTTTTTAAATTTCTTTTTAGTTCAGTTTATTGCCCTTTGTGGTGGGCATGAAAAGAATGCTGGTGGTGCAATGGGTAAAGTGTTCAACTGCTAACCCAATAACCAAAAGTTCAGTGGTTTGTACCCACCAGCCACTCCATGGAACAAAGCTATGGCAGTCTGCTTCTGTAAAGATTTACAGCCTTGGAAAACCCATGGGGCAGTTCCAGTGTCCCATACGGTTTCTATGAGTCAGAGACAACTGGACGGCAATGGGTTAATGGGCCCCATCATGCTTCTATGTAGATCCGTAGCAATTCTAATAGTTCACAGGGTAAGAAAGGGGCTGATACACCCAGCACCGTCCCCAAGTGTGAGCAAGTGATCCAAACCAGGAGAAAAGGACTCCTCCTCAGGACATTTCTGAGTTCTTAGGACACAATATTGGTTATTTGTCAGGGAACTTGAGGTATAAGAATGTTGGCCACTCCTGTGGCTGTCTTGATGCTATGTGAATAGAGCCAGTCCGAGAAAGGAGTCAGGTACAAAGAAGGAAAAGAGAGAGAGAGGAAAAGAAACACACTCTCATGACAATGAACTCGTAGAGTCATGTTTGAATCCAGTTCTAAAATTTCAATTTCCAGTTTTTATAACCAATAATCTTCCATTTTTGGTCAGGTTTTTGTCATATGTGTCCTAAAGTATCCTAATACAATCTTAAAACAACAAAATTGATAAAAATGTATGATACATGTCCATTAATTTCTAGCTTTCAGGGATAAAAAATGACTTTAGAATACTTCCAAGTTTTCCAGCAAGTCTTAAGTGCCTGTGGGTGATACATTCCTGGGCACTTTCCCCAGAAATTTTGGTTAAGTACCTGGGATGAGGCCAGCTCCCCAATTTACATTTCTAATGAGCTCCCCAATTGTACCTGGAGGTACAATTGTTAAGCACTCTGATGCTAACCAACTGGTTGGTTATTCGAACCCACCCACTGTTCCATGGGAGAAAAGACTTGGTGTTTTGGTCCTAAAGATTACTGCTAGAAAACCCTGAGAAGCAGTTCCACTCTGACCTACAGGATTGTTATAAATGAGAATTGACTCAGCCGCACACAACAACAACAACAACAATGAGCTTCCTAGGTCTAGATTCCATACAATAATAGTGATAATTAAGAAACTGAGAAGGAATATCTGTATCACACTACCATATTTACTCTAAAGAAGGAGTAGTGTGACCAATATAATGTTCCTGCAAAATGTCAAGAGATGATTAATGCCATAGTAGAGGATCTTCCTGAATTTCCTGCTCACTGTTTCATTAGAATGATAGGATACAGGGTTTAAATAGTTTTGAGGTTCTTTAGTCCTACTTCTCAATGATGCACTAATTTACCCTATGTATCTGTTAAGATATCATGTAGATTTCCCTTAAACAACTCTATTCATACTTATCTCCAAAAGTATCTCATTCCATTTATAGATGTTATTAGATACAAAATTTGCTCTTATATTACACAAGAATTTATTGCTGGCTAACTTTTATTTAGTATACTAACCTGAAGAACTACAGAAAAAGTCAACCCTCTCCTCCATGTGATAGGTGGTAAACATCCAGCTGAGGTTTGCAGGTCTTCTTTCTTTTTTGGATAAATATAGCTTTCTGATTATTATTGTTTTCTGAATGTGCTTAAATTTATTAATGCTTCTCAAAAAAATTACTACTTAGATTCCTGAAGTGCAATCTGAAAGCACAGAAAGAAATAGCAATATCTCTTCCTTTGTTCTGGACTAACCGCCACCCCCCCCAAAAAAAAAAACACCTCACTGCCTTCCAGTTGGACCCAACTCATAGCCGCCCCTCCTTGCATTTCCAAAGTGGTATCACTACGAAAGTATTGCCCAATCTTCCTTCCTGGGAGTGGCTCATGGGGTTGAACTGCCAGCCTTCTGGTTAGCAGTTAAGTGCCTTAGGCACTACGCTACCAAAGCTCCTCTTCACCACCAGAGCTCCTTTAGACCTCAATTTATGAAATTTAAGATAAACTATTTTGATTTTTATTATCTACTGGGTTAAAATCTCAATAGTTTGACTTTATTTCCTTGACTGTTCTTTAATTTAGTATAATTATTTTAGCTTTCCTCTAAATCCTGACCCTTTGCTATGGATTGACTTAAAACTAAAGAGTGCCTTCCTTGACCCAGATATCCAGGTTGGCTAACCTCCTTTACTTGAGAGAGATATATGCGCCAAGCTAGCATCTCCGATTTCCAGCAGTCTTTTCCAGATACTCCTATCTCTACCTCAGTTATCTCATGGAGTGTGTTTCCTCCTCTATGAAATAGTCTGGCCAGTTGAGGTCACTCGTCAAACATTGAATTAGCAACCACAAGCTGAATGCTGTGTCTGGGCTCCACCCACTGTCTCTAAACTCAAGATCTGAAGAATTCCAAAATCCTTCTTTAATTCCCTTTGGGTGTAACAAGGAAGAGCCTGCAGGCTGAAAGCCAAGTTGTCCTCACCTCAACTCAATGCTCATCATCCATTTGGGAACAGGCAGTTTTAAAACTAAACAAAAAATACAATCCAACCCTTCCTCCAAATAAACGTTGTAAAGTATCAAATGAAAAAAAAAAAAAAAATCTTTTGTGCATTCTTTTTAGCCTTCCTCTATGGATACTGCAGATGGGCTATTTCCTGACTTGTAGTCAGAGCCAAATTTCAGGCTTGCATGAAATTTCAGAGATTAAAAAGAGACATGCTTTTGGGTGGAGTTGAAGGTTAGGGGAAGGGAAGTGGAAAGTAGAGATAGTTTTGAAATCAGAGATCCCTTTCTTTGTTGGATTCTGCCTGATATTTTGCAACAGTGTCTCAATAATTGTGACTATCTTCTGAAAACTTGCTTAAAAAATCTATATTTATGGGTAATTTTCAAATTAGAATTTATAAAAATGTTACATAAAAATGTATTCATTCCACATCTTGGAACAGAATATTCTGTTTCTATTACCCTTCCTTGTCACTCCAAAGACATTGTGGAAAGCACCTGATCTCCACAATCTTCTCAAATCCTATTTCTGAGAATATGAAGACTCATATTACAAGAGAGATAAATTGAACACCACTTGTCTGTCAGTTTATTGTACTGTGGTGGCTTGCATGTTGCTGTGATACTAGAAGCTTTGCCACTAACGTTTCAAATACCAACAGGCCACCCATGGTGGACAGGTTCCAGTGGAGCTGACAGACTAAGATAGACTAGGAAGAAGAGCCTGGTGATCCACTTCTTAAAAAAATCAGTCAATGAAAACCTTATGAAGAGCAGCAGGGCATTGTCTGACATAGTGCCAGGAAATGAGGCCCTCAGGCTGAAAGACAGAATTGAGAATTAGCTGCTCTTCAAAGTAGAGTTGATCTTAATGATGTAGATGGGGTAGTTTTTAAGATCTTCATTTGCAACTCAAAATGAGAAGAAAAATCTGCAAACATCTATCAATAATTGGAATATGAAATGTACAAAAATTAAAAGTTAACAACAACAAAATGGAATACTTGAAGATAGATATCCTTGGCATTAGTGACCTGAAATGAACTGGAATTGGCCATTTTGAATCAGACAATCTTTACTGAGACTAATAAATTTAAGAGGAATAATGTTGCATTTGTTGTAAATAAGAAAATATCAAGATCTATATTGGAGTATAATGCTGTCAGTGGTAGGATAATATCCATACACCTACAAGGAAGTTCAGTTAAAATGACTATTTTCATATTTATCCACCAACCATTAATGTAAAAAAATGAAGAAATTGAAGAGTTTTATCAATTTCTGCAGTCTGAAATTGATCAAACCTGCAGTCAATATGCATTGATAGTTACTGGTAATTAGAATGCAGAAGTTGGAAACAAAGGATTGGTAGCTTGAAAATATGGCCTTGGTGATAGAAACAATGTCAGAAATTGCATGATAGAATTTTGCAAGATCAATGACCAATTCATTGAAAATACCTTTTTTTTTTTTCAGTAACATAAATGGCAAATACACACATGGACCTGGCCAGAGAGAATACAGGAATTAAAATCAACTACATCTGTGGACAGAGATGGTAGAGAAGGGTAGCATCATAAGTAAGAACAAGGGCAGGGGCCTGAGATGCAGACTACCAATTGCTCATAGCAAGTTCAAGTTGAAGCTGAAGAAAAAATTGGAACATATTCATGAGAGTCAAAATATATCCTTGAGTGATATCTTTCCTGAATTTAGAGATATCTCAAGAACAGACTTGATGTATTGAACCAAATGAACAAAGGCCAGAGGAGTGGTGGATGACAGTAAGGACATCATGCACGAAGAAAGCAAAAGGTTATTAAAAGACAAGAAAGGAAGACAAGACCAAAATGGATGTCAAAAGAGACTCTGAAAATTGCTCTAGAATGTTGTTGTTATGTGCCGTCAAGTCAGACCCAATTCATAGCGACCCCTCCTTGGGTTTCTGAGGTGGTATCACTACAGAAGTAGATTGCCCGACCTTCCTTCCGAGGAGTGGCTGGTGGGTTTGAACTGCCAGCCTTCTGGTTAGCAGTCAAGTGCCTTAGGCACTATGCTACCGGAGCTCAAGAATAGAGAGTAGTTAAAGTGAATGGAAGAGATGAAGAAGTAAAAGAGCTGAACAGAGGATGTCAAAGAATGACTTGAGAAAACAAAGTAAAGTATAATAATGAAATATGCAAAGAGGTGGTATTAGAAAAACAAAGGAGAAGAACACACTGGGCATTTCTTAAGTTGAAAATACTGAAGAAAAAAAATTCAAGCCTCAAGTTGCAATATTGAAGGACACTACGGGCAAAACTGTGAAGATGACAGAGGACAGGGCAGTGTTTGAGTCATATATAGGGTCACCATGAGTCAAAACTTACTTGATGGCAACTAACAACCACACCGTGGGATAAATATTGAATAATACAAGAAGCATTGAAAAAAGATGGAAGGAATACAGTCATTGTGTATAAGAATCGGTCAGTATTCAACCATTTCAGGAGGTAGTGTAGGATTAAGAACTGATAGAATTGAAGGGAGAAGTCTTAGATACACTGAAGGCACTGGTGAAAAGCAAAGCTCCAGGAATTGATGGGATAGTAACTGAGATATTTCAACAAATGCATGGAATACTGGAAACACTTATCCATGTCAAGAAATTTTGGAGATAGCTACCTGGGCAACTGACAGGAAGAAATCCATATTTGTGCCTGTTCCAAAGAAAAATAATCCATTACAATGCAGAAATTATCAAGCAATATCATTAATTGCAAGCAAGTAAAATTTTGCTGAAGAAAATTAAAAAATGGTTGCAGCAGTGCATCACCAGGGAACACAGAAATTCAGGCCAGATTCAGATGAGAATGTGGAACAAAGGATATCATTGTTGATGTCAGATGGATCCTGGCTGAAAGTAGAGAATACTAGAAAAATATTTACCTGTGTTTTATCAGCTATGCAAAGGCATTTGACTCTGTGATAGCAAATTATGGATAACATTGAGAAGAATGGGAATTCCAGAAAAATTAATTTGCTAATGAGGAATCTGTACATAAACCAAGAAGTAGTCATTCAAACAGAAGAAAGGGATACTGTATGGTTTAAAATCAGGAGGGGTGTGCATCACGGTTGTATCCTTTCACCATACTTATTCAAACTATATGCTGAGAAAATACTCCAAGAAGCTGGACTATATGAAGAAGAGCATGGCATCAGGATTGGAAAAATATTCATTTACAACCTTACTTGCCAAAAATGAAGTGGACTTGAAGTACTTACAGATGAAGATCTAAGACTATAGCCTTCTATATGGATTACATTTCAACATAAAGAAAACAAAAGTCCTCACAACTAGGCCTGTAAGCAACATGAGAAATGGAGAAAATTTTAAAACAATCAAGAATTTCACTTTACTGGGATCCACAGTTAATGTCTCTGGAAGCAATGGTCAAGAAATCAGATGACTTATTACATTGGGCAAATATGTTGAAAAGATCTCTTTGAAGATATAAAAAGCAAAGATGTCAATTTGAGGACTAATGAATGCCTGACACAAGCTATGGTATTTTCAATTTCCTCATCTGCATGTGAAAGTTGGACAATGAGTAAGGAAGACTGAAATGGAAATGCCTTTGAATTATGGCACTGCTGAAGAATATCGAGTATACCATGGACTGCCAGAGGGATGAACATATCTGTCTTGGAAGAAGTACAGCCAGAATGCATCTTAGAAGCAAGGATGGTGAAACTTTGTCTGACATCCTTTGAATATATTATCAGGAATGACCAGTTCCTAGAGAAGGACATCATGTTTGGTAAACCAGATCGTCAGCAAGAAAGAAGAAGGCCCTCAATAAGATGGAATGACACAGTAGCTGCAAATAGCAATCACTGGCAATGGCCTTTGCTTAGTAATGGAGTCAAACATAGCAACCATTTTGAGGATGACACAGGACTGGGCGGTGTTTTATTCTGTTGTACGTAGGGTCCATATGAGTCAGAATTGATTCTATGGCACCTAGCAACAATAATTCTTTTACTTTCAAAGCCATAGACTTTTTATTAAAGAATCTGAATAATAAGCAGATGAAGGCAAATTATTTGTTTGATTTATTTTAAGTGTACTAAATTCTTAAGGGCACCTAAGCTCTTGTTCAGAGTACAGAAGCAGCAGTAAAACTCAAGCCAGAAGTCTGTCCACTCTGCATGAAGCCAGGTCCAAGAGATTTAATCTTATCTACATTTCCCAAAAAGGGAACACACTGGAGCCATATCTGGGTTTTCGAGAAGTCACCAAAAAAAGTAAAAATGAGATGCAAAAATCATAGCAATACACTCAGCATGGTAACACCATCTCTCTGGCTCAATCCCAGGTCACATTCTTCTAAACACCCAGTTGGCTGTGCTGTATTTGCTACATCATCCACATATCCTGCCTGGATACACGCAAAGCAAAATGCCTCACTAACAGGGCTGATGCAATTATTCTATCATTGGCAAAGCTATCCTTAAGATGTATTTTATAAGAGAAACTAAATGGATTGTTTTTAGATTCTGAACAGAGACTATCTTTGATAGTCAGAAAGCAGACAAAGAACATCACAGGTCTCAGCTCAGAAAGCTGTTTTCTCAGTAGGTCATGTAAAACCACCCATTCAAGACACTAATGGGATGGGGTAAGCATAGAGATTTAATAAGCTCGTTGTCACCACTCCCCATATTCACTGACACACACACACACACATACACACATATATATATAATAGAAATCTGCATAGACTTGAACATGTCTGGCTACCTTTGGGACAAATGCTATGATATCCCCTCATGGTTCATCTAGATTTTAAGCAGCCCAAATGTCGTGGAAAATAATTAGTAAATTTTCACAATTGAACCACTTGAGCCCTCTGAGTGTTGACTATAAACTAAATAAATTTTAACATATGTTTTAGTTTCTCTATTTTGGTTCTTTACTCCCTTTATTTATTACATTTGGTAATTGTAGAGGTATAGTCAATAAGCATTAATTATTATTTTTTATCATTCCACATTGTGGGTGACTAGATGATTAAAAGAAAAATGAACAGGTAAGGTGGGCGAGGGACAGCTGCCTAAGCAGCAGGGAGCAGTGGCAGACAGGGCTGGCAGGAACAGATAGCAGCAAGGCCAGGAAATGAGCAGACCAGTTGGAACAGCTAAGGGAGGTGAACTTGTCTGTTGATTTGTGGTACTGTAGTGGTTTGCATGTTGCTGTGAGGCTGGAGTCTGTGCCAGTAGGGGTGCCCATGGTGGTTTGGTTTTGATGGAGCTTCTAGACTGAGACAGACTTGGAAGAAGGAAGAGGTCATCCACTTGTCAAAGAATTGGTCAGTGAAAACCTTAAAAATAGTACTGAAACATTGTCTGATATATTACTGGAAAATTTTATGAATAGCTCTGAAACATTGTCCAATACAGTGTCATAAGATGAGCCCCTCAGGTCAGAAGGCAATCAAAATATGACTGGGAAAGAGCTGCCTCATTAGAGTGGAGCTTACTTTAATGATATAGATAAAGTAGAGCTTTTGGGACCTTCATTTGTGGAAGTGGCATGACTCAATATGAGAAGAAACAGCTGCAAACATCCATTGATAATCAGAACATGGAACGTAAAAAGTATTAATCTAGGAAAATTTGAAGTTGTTAAAAATGAAACAGAACACATAAAGATTGATATCCTAGGCATTAGTGAGCTGAAATGAACCAGTTTTGGCCATTTTGAATCAGATAACCATATGCTTGTAATGACAAATTGAAGAGGAATGACATGACATTCATCATTAAAAAGAGTGTTTCAAGGTCTATCTTGAAGTAAATGCTGTCAGTGATAGAATAACATCCATGCACCTACAAGGAAAACTGGTTACTACTACTATTATTCCTATTTACACACCAAACACCAAAGCCAAAAATGAGGAAAGTGAAGATTTTTACCAACATCTGCTGTCTAAAATTGACCAAACATACAATCAAGATGTGCTGATAATCACTGGTGTCTGGAATGCAAAAGTTGAAAGCAAGAAGAATCACTGGTAGTTGGAAAATATGGCCTTGGTGATAGAAATAACACTAGAGATTGCATGATAGAATTTTGCAAAACCAATGACTTATTGATTGCAAATACCTTTTTTCAACAACACAAACGGTGGCTATGCATTGCGCTAGATGGAGTACACAGGAATCAGACTGACTACATCTGTGGCAAGAGGCAATGGAAAAGCTCAAAATCTTCAGCCAAAACAAGGACAGGAGCTGATTGTGGAAGAGATCATCAACTGCTCATTTGCAAGTTCAAGTTGAAGTTGAAGACAATTAAAACAAGTCCACAAGAGCCAAAACATGACCTTGATTATATCCCTCCTGAATTTAGAGACCATTTAAAGAACAGATTTGATGCACTGAAAACCAATGACCGAAAACCAGAGTAATTGTGGGATGCCATCAAGAACATCATCCATGAAGAAAGCAAAAGTTAATTAAAAAGACAGGAAAGGAAGAAAAGACAAAAATGGATGTCCAAAGAGACTCTGAAACTTATCCTTGAACAGAAAGTAACTAAAGCAAATGGAAGAAATGACAAGATAAAAGAGCTGAACAGAAGATTTCAAAGAGCAGCTTGAGAAGACAAAGTCAATTGTTATAATGAAATGTGCAAACACATGAAGTTGGAAAGCCAAAAGGGGAGAACATGCTCAGCATTTCTCAAGCTGAGAGAACTGAAGAGGAAATTTAAGCCTTGAGTTGTAATATTGAAAGTTTCTATGGGCAATATATTGGATGATGAAGAAAGCATCAAAAAAAGATGGAAGGAATACACAGAGTCACTGTACCAAAAAGAATTGGTCAGTGTTCATCCATTTCAGGAGATGGTATATGATCAAGAACCTATGGTATTGAAGGAAGAATTCAAAGCTGCACTGAGGGAAGTTGTGAAAAACAAGGCTCCAGGAATTGATGGGATACCCATTGAGATGTCTCAACAAACGGATGCCGCACTGGAGGCAGCGACTCAGCTATGCCAGGAGATTTGGAAGACAGTTGACTGGAAAAGATCCATATTTGTACCCATTCCAAATAAAAGTGATCCCACGGAATGTGGAAATTATTGAACAATATCCTTAATATCGCATGGAAGTAAAATCTTACTGAAGATAATTCAAAAACAGTTACAGCAGTATATTGACAGAGCTTCCAGAAATGCAAGCTGGATTCAGAAGAGGAGGTGGAATGAGGGATATCATTGCTGATGTCAGATGGATGCTAGCTGAAAGCAAAGGATACCAGAAAGATGTTTACTTGTGTTTTATTGACTATGTAAAAGCATTTGGTTGTGTGGATCATAACAAATTGTAGGTAACATTGAGAAGAATAAGAATCCCAGAACACTTATTTATGCTCATGAGGAACTTCTACATAGACTAGGAGGCTGTTGTTCAAACAGAAGAAGGGGACACTGCATGGTTTAAAATCAAGAAGGGAGTGTGTCAGGGATGTATCCTTTCACCATACTTATTCAATTTGTATGCTGAGCAAATAATCTGAGAAGCTGGACTATATGAAGAAGAATGTGGCATCAGGATTGGAGGAAGATTCATTAACAACCTGCATTATGCAGATGACACAACTTTGCTTGCTGAAAGTCAGGATGACTTGAAACAGTTACTGGTGAAGATTTAAGAGTACAGTCTGCAGTATGGATTACACCTCAATATAAAGAAAACAAAAATCCTCAGACAGACCAATAAGCAGCATCATGATAAATGGAGAGAAGAGTGAAGTTGTCAAAGACTTCGTATTACTTGGTTCTAAAATCAACACCAAGGGAAGCAACGGTCAAGATATCAGACGTCATATATCATTGGGCAAATCTGCTGCAAAGGACCCCTTTCAAGTGCTGAAGAGCAAAAGTTTCCTTGAAGACTGAAGTGTGCTTGACACAAGCCATAGTATTTTCAATTGCCTCATATGCGTGTGCGAGATGGACAATTAAAAAGGAAGACCGAAGAAGAGTCGATGCTTTTGAGTAGTGGTGTTTGCAAGAATGCTGAAAGTATCATGGACTGCTAAAAGAACTAACAGATCTGTCCTGGAAGTAGTGAAGCCAGAATGCTCCTTGGAAGTGAGAATGGTCAGACTTTGTTTTATCTACTTTGGTCATGTTGTTAGAAGGGAAAATTCCCTGGAGAAAGATATTATGCTTGGCAAAGTGGAGGGACAGTGAAGAAGGGGAAGGCCCTCAACCAGATGGATTGACACAGTAGCTGCAACGATGTGTTCAGGTACAGCAAAGCTCGTGGGTCTGGCACAGGACCGGGCAGTGTTTCATTCTGCTGTATATGAGGTTGCTCTGAGTTGGAGATGACTGACGGCACCTAACAACAAGATGATTAACAGAAAACACATTCTCAGTACCATTTACTTCATTTTTCAACCAAGGGATTCATCTGCTCATTTATTACATTATTTCTAAAGAAAAGAAAATATGGGATTTAAGATTAGAAAATGTTCTCTTACACTAAGTAATGGTGTTATAGATTTGAAAAGAAGAAAAAGAAAAATCAAATTTATCTATTGTTTAGAGTTTCATGAAAGTGTTTTGTAAACACTACACATTAAATTGTTAACATTTATTATTTATTTCATCCATCAAACAGTAACTTAATAAAACTGTATCCCAGGCATAGTGCCCAATGCTACATTTTTTAAAAATGATTAAGGCACACTTTTTATTGTGAAGTAGCTTACATTGTACTAAAGGACAAAGATGTAGACATACCAACACCATCATCATCGTTGTTTTTGTTATTTATTTCATGCCTTCAATGAATCAGGCTCTTTTCTTTGCTGTGAGGAAAAAGTGATGAAGAAAGCAAAGAACCTGCTCCTTGAGACTTAGAAAGACAAGGATAAAGAAATAAATGAAGGTACAATTTTAAAAAGTGTTATCATGAAGAAAATAAAGTAGGATAAGGGGATAGTTTTTGTTGTTGTGCCGTCGAGTCAGACCCCATTCATAGCGACCCCTCCTTGGGTTTCCGACACGATATCTCCATGGAAGTAGATTGCCCAACCTTCCTTCTGAGGAGTAGCTGGTGGATTTGAACTGCCAGCCTTCTGGTTCACAGTCAAGTGCCTTAGGCACTATGCTACCAGAGTTCCTAAGGGGATAGAGTAGGAGGCAAACATTTTAAGAACAATTCATGTTATCTATTAGTACAGTTGTAGTCATATAGCAACATTGGGCAGAAAGTAGAGTTCCTCGGGATGCATGCCTTTGCTCTCCTCTGTATGATATTTCTCCTATTTCTAATACCTTGCTTCAGCGTAGGTGAATATTTTTGATAGGATGTTAAAGAAGAAGTCTTCAAAGAGAGGACTCATGAATTGAGACATAAATGATTTTTAAGAACAGGCCATGCAAAGATCTGAGATATGAACACTGGCAGAGAGAACAGCAAATGTACAAATCCTGAGGGAGTGGCCTTGGTGTATTCAAGGAATATAAAAAATGTAGTGTAGCTGGAATAGATCAATTGGGAGATATATAACAGATTTAAGAGAGGGAAAGAGTTTGTAGATTAGGGAAGGGAGGCAGGAAAGTCCAGATCATTCTGTAGATTATAGGAAGGGCTTTGTTGAAAGATTGCTGTGGTGTGAAGTCTATATTGTTGGAGAGAAAAAATAGAAGCAGGAGATGAGTTAGATGGCTACTAGAGTAGTGCAGGCTAGAAATAAGGTGGCTCAGAGTAAGGGGATAATGTAATGATGGTAAGACATTTTCAGATTGGGATATATTTTTAAGAGAGACCATAGAACAGGTTGATGGGTTGAATGTGGGGTGCCAGGAAGAGAAAACATAAAGATAGCATCTAGGTTTTGGCTTAAAAATTAGAGAGTATTGGTGCCATTTTATGAACTAGGAAAAAGAGAAGAGTAAGTGTGGATAAGGCAGAATCATAAGTTCTAGTTGAAACATCTTGGATTTCAGATATTTCTTAGATAGTTAAAGGGAAATGGCCTGCAGATATTAAAAGTGAAGATGTGGAGCTCAAGGAAAAAGTCAGGTTCAGACATATAAACATAAATTATTGCATATAAATCATTTTTGAAGTTGTGGATTTAACTGGATAATGTAGGGTCAGAGAATAGAGAGGAGGGACTATGATACAACCTGAGATGATGTAAAGTAAATGGTAGTCAAGAAGAAGGGAGCCAGTACCTCAAAGTAAAATGGTCTCCAAGGCAGGATGTAAACCAAAATAATGGCGAACTTCAAGCCAAATGAAGAAAAAAGGAGCAGTTCACAGTGAAATAGTGCTGATGGCCAATTAAACTTAGGGAGAATTGGCCTTGAGACTGAGTAAAATGGAGATCATTGGTCACTTTTAAAAAAAGGTTTGGGTGAATAGTTAAGGACAGAAACCTGAATCAAGTAAGTTATAGAAAGATTGGGAGGTAAGGAAGCAGAGGCACAAAATACAGACAAAATTTAAAAGTCTTTACTTAACAGAAGAGAAGTATAGAAATGGCACAATATCTGCCAGGAGTTATGGACTAAGCATAAACTTTTGGAAGATTTAGGTCAATGATTGTTAAGTTTTTTGGTTTCAGAATTTTTTTCAAACTTTTTTTTTTAATAATATTATATTGTGTTTTAGATGAAAGTTTACATAACAAAGCCACTCCTTGGAAGGAAGGTTGGGCAATCTACTTCCATAGTGACATTTCTTCAGATGTCGCTATGAGTTGGTTCCAACTCGATGGCAGTGGGTTTTTTTTTTTTGGTTAAAATTTTTACACAAATTATTTGATGACGTTGTTGTTGTTGTTATGCAACATCGAGTTGGCCCTGACTCACAGCGACCCCTCCTTGGGTTTCCGAGGCAGTATCACTACTGAAATAGATTGCCCAACCTGCCTTCTGAGGAGTGGCTGGTGGGTTTGAACCACCAGCCTTCTGGTTAGCAGTCAAGTGCCTTAGGCACTACACCTCCAGAGCTTAGTTACAGTTTTTATAATATGTCAGCATTCTCATTAGTTCCATCTGCTTGCTCTGTTTTCATTATCTAGCTTCCTTTCCCTTCCTTGCCTTCTCATTGTTGTTTTTGGGTAAATGTTGACCATATGGTCTCATATATTTGTATGGTCTCATACATTACTCCCAGATGATATTATTTCTTTTATAAGCTTATCTATTATTTGAGTAAAAGGTGAATTCAGAAATAGCTTCAATTTCAAGTTCAAAGAGTATCTTAACTCAATAGCCATGGGAATTCTTCTAGTCTCCATTGGTCCAGAATATCTGGCCTTTTGTAGGAATTTGAGTTTTGTTCTACATTTTTCTCCCATTCTATCTGGGAGCTTCTATTGTGCCCCTGATCAAAGTGGTTGGTAGTGTTAGCCAGCAACCATCTAATTCTTCTGGCCTCAAGTTAGAGGAAACTGTGGTTCCTATGGGCTGTTAGTCACTAGTGGATTAGTTTCTTTGAGCCTTCATCCTCTTTACTCCATACAAGGAGAGACAAATAATCGTATCTTAGATGGCTGCTCATAAGCTTTTAAGACCTAGACTTACTCACCAAACTAGGATGTAGATGTGAACTATATGGCACCAATCGACTAAGCTGTCCCTTATGACTATGGTCCCAAGCCTTTTGACCCCATAAACCAACTCTGCAGGTTGTATGGATATGTCTACGAAGTGTCCATTACTATGCCCCCATGTGATGATTTTTTTTATACTCTTAAAAATTATTGAAGATCCAAAATTCTTTTTCTTATGTAGGATATTTTGTTGTTATTGTCAGGTGTTGACAAGTCAGTTCCAGTTCATAGCTATTACAACTGAATGAAACACTACACCATCCTCATAATTACTGCTGTATTTGAGCTCATTGGTGCAGCCCTGTGCCAATCCATCTCATTGAAGGTCTCCTTCTTTTTAGCTGATCCTTTACTTTCACAAGCATGTTATCCTCCTCCAGGGACAAGTCTTTCCTGATAAAATGTCCAAAGTACATGAGACAAAGTCTCACCATCCTCCCTTCTAAAAAGCATTCTGTCTATACTTCTTTCAAGACAGATTTTTTGTTTTTCTCACAGAGAATATAGCTAGTGATTATTTCCTGTATTAGAAACCAAAATGTAGAAATGGTTGAAATATTTATTTATTCTAAAAAATAGTAATAAATCATGTACATGTTAGCATAAAGAACATATCTTTAATAAAAAACAGATACATTTTCCAAAACAAACAAACAAAATAGTGAGCAGAGTGGCATCACGTTACGGTTTTGCAAATCTCTTTAATGTTTGTTTTAACAGAAGAAAGATGGATTTTCATAACTGCTTCAGCATTCAATCTATTCTGATATGTAGTTGTGGTTGACATATCTGAAGAAAATCAGGCATCACACAGATATGCATTTTAATAGATTTCTCAACTAACATAGATATATCTTAGATAGAGTGAAAAATGCAAATAATGTTTTTGTATTATTATAAAAATAGTTTTGATACTTTGAGAAGTTCTTGGGGACTGTCAAGGGCTGCTAGCCCACACTTAAATACTGCTTTAGTATTTTATACTATTTTATGCACTACCTATAATTTGTGTCCAATGACATCTGTATTTTGTTTTGTGTGAAATATTGATAAGTTTACAAAAAGTGAAATAACAACAGTGGCAGAGAGTTTATGAAAAACTGAAATTCTTTTTTCTTTCTGAAGGAATACTAGCTAGGTTATTAAACAAAGTCTTGTCGGGAACACTAACTGTGAGATTAGCTTTTTGGCAGTCCGCTCAACTATTAACCAAAAGTGCCATGAGTTTAGGTGGTGACTATTTTTGAAAAAGCATTTCTGATGATTAGTGTCATCCTATAATTAATAATGGATTTTAGAAATTGTTATTTGTCCCTTTCTTTTAGCTATTAATTATTTTGGTGTATACTATGGATTCAATTGTGTTCCCAAAAAATATGTGTTATAAATCCTAATTTCTATGCCTGTGGTTATAATCCATTTTGGAATGGGTTGGTTTGTTATGTTAATGAGACAGGATTAAAGTAGGGTGCATTTTGAGTTGATATCTTACAAGGTATGAAAGGAGAAGGTTAAGGAAACAAAAAATGGGGGAAGACATATGCCAAGTCACATGAGGACTACCAAGAAGCAGAAGCTCAAAAGAGACAAAGACCTTCCTCCAGAGTTGACACACAGAGAAAGAGTCAACATCCTGAATTCAGATTTCTAGCCTTCTAAACTGTGAGAAAATAAATTTCTGTTTGTCAAAGCTACCCATTTGTGGTATTTCTGTTATAGCAGCACTAGATGACTAAGACAGGGTGATAGATGAATATGTGTTAAAATGCATTAATTTTAATGTGTTTCTTTATTTTTCATGTCATAAAATGAGAGATGGAAGAGACCACATGAGTTGCGCAGTCCATCACTCTGGCATAATATCATGGCTCTTTCCAGAAACACTTTGTCTGGCTCAGTTTTAAATGAGGAAGGCAATTATACTGCCATTAGTTCCTTTGGGAGACTTCCATGTACTGATAGATGTCCATTTTGAAATGTTGCCTAACATTGAATCCATGTCAGTTGGATACTATTAATCCTTGACTAGATAAGCCCCATGTGGCCATCTCTAGGGGGGAACTTCACCTATATTACTCAGGTAAATATTCTTCCTCTAATGTGAGAGCCATCTGAGGTCTATGAATTGTGCAACCCAAGTGGATTGGAGTGAGCACATTCTTCACACTGGCTTGTAAATTCTCTCCTGTTGAATCATCTAATAAAGAGTTTATCATATAATTATTGTAAGATTTCAAGTAAGGATGTTTATTAAGAGTGCACTGGGGATTATCACATGTATAATATAAGTGAAAGAGTGATCTCACTGGGTAAAAAAAAATTTATAAACCAAAAGAATGAAGTGTTACTGGGTTATTCAACATAGGAAGCAAATAACAGCCACAAGTGACTTTTATAATCTTCCCTAAGAATAATCCTAGCAAAACAACTATCATCCAAGTACCTGAATAAAGATCTCAGGTGTTTGTATGATGATGAAATAATTCCACAAAAATTTTAAAGATAGAGTATGCATTTCTTTTTCTATATCAGAAAGTCTAGATGTAAATTTCCAGGGGCATGCTTTAAAAAATAAAAATAAAAAATAAAGGATAACATTTTTATGCCTTAAGGATATTCATATGGCTTACTTAAACATTATTTTCTGAAAGCATAAAGTTTGAATTCCCAGTTTCTTCATGCTTAGCTGATTGGGTGATCGCTTGGGAGACATTATGCTGTCCCCTTTCCCTTGCATTTAAAAATTTATTTCCATTGACTCTTATAAATCTAGATTATTTTGTCTTCACTTTGAAAGCAATTTCAACAAATCTCTTGATGTAGTCCAGTAAACACTCTCATGTAAAATGATCTCTAAGTTATTTTGTAAGAGGCAGATTTTCCCCCTTAATGATAGAACTTCATGGCTTGCTCAAGTTAAGTCAAAAAGAGGAAAAGACAACAAAACAGAAATGGAATTATGTTTATTTTATTATTCTAGTGCTTAACACATGGACAGAATGAATGTTTTCTCTTTCTTTTTTTCTCCCCCACCCCCCCCTTGCATGGCTTCAGTTTTTCTTTTTTGTCTTTAAAGGAAACTGTTTGGATGAGTTAGTGAAGCAATAATGAAGAACAAGAGGCTGAAAGCAGCCCCACCACTCCCATCCCAGACGTAATGAGGCAAGGAAAGTGCTCCAAATAATGATTTGGAAAACAATTGGTCCCTTAAGATCTCAAGTAAAAGCAAAACCAAACCAAACCAAACCAAACACAGAAACACCAAGAACCTTTGGTGGCTGCTGAAAGGGTCTTTCTTTGTTCAATCTGGAAAGACAAATAACCCATTATTCTTTCAGATACTATGTTTTATCATCTTTAAGATTTGTTACACTAAAATTTATGGCAAAGCCAATTCTAATACCCGATGATTCCATTATACACCCATAAACATTTGTTTTCTTTGTCAGGAAATGAATCAACAGAATCAGAATATGAGGTTCATAAACTATTAGGAGCATATTCAGATTCTTTCTGTTCTTTTATGTAGATTTAAACTATTGGACACATTCTTATCTATATGGATTCCTCTAGAAAAGTGTAAGGAAAAATAAAGTTAGCTGTTACCTTAAACTGGTGTCAAATAGTTATTTTTTAAACAATCAATGATCAAATAACTTTGGCTTTGCAAATGCAAAATGGATAGTCACCACTAATTGTTCAGTATTGAAAAAAGAAAGAAAGAAAGAAAGTTTTCTTGTTATTTGGGAAACAGAAGACACACACAAGAAGTACCTGAAGATGTTTCTAGAGCAGCCCTTCACCCAGTGGTAAGGGATCCCACTGCTGTGAACTGGCCGCATGTGTCAAATGCCATATGTAAAGCTCTTGGAAAGATTATATTAAGTGATCTCCACCTTATAACCTTACAGAGTGTAATTACAAGCTTGTATATCCTCGTCAAAGGAATTTTAGTGGTACAGTAGTGAAGCACTTAGGTGCTTACCAAAAGGTCAGCAGTTTGAACCCCATAGTGCTTGTGAGGGATGGAAGACCTGTTGATCTGCTCCAGTAAAGATTACAGCCTAGGAGACCCTATGGGGCAGGTCTTCTCTGTCCTAAAGGGTCAGAATTGACCAGATGTCATACAACACACACACACTTTGCCAAAATTATAATCATTTCAGACTATTGGTCTATTGTTGACCTAAGCCTCTTACTTAGGTCTATGCTACAGAAGTTAGGTATACTACTGACATGAGATTTCTGAAGGATTTACACAGCATTATGGGAAGTCACTGTTTCATACATCATGCTTTAGGAAGAGTCATTCTTTATGGACTCTGGGAAAACTAAAAGAAATTAAAGGCTCTCCAGTGTAGCTGCACATTTAACATCATTCATTCTTTTATTTATTATTCAGTTTTTATACACAGTGTTGTGCTAGATATTGAGTGAGAGGGAATAAATAAGGATTGGAATTTTTTAAATTTTTGTTCAGTCATATTTGAAACTCTAGTAGATCTCGCTGCCCATTTTTCTGAATATTCTAATGGCTACAAATTAAGAGAATGAGAATGAGAACAAATTTAAGGTGATGGTGATTCAAAGGTCACTGGTACATTGTGAAAATGTCTTTTCAATGCAGTGGTGAGGGGTGCAGATTAAAGGAGAGTAAGTAGAAAAAGAATTAAACTAGAGCTGAGACTGAGGGTGTGGTAACAGTTTAGAGACTTTTTTCAATAAAAGTAATAAGAGTATTAGGACATAGTCAGAGGATATGACAGTTTTAAGAGAGGCAGGTTTTTTTTTAGCCCATTAAGTGAAGGATAGGTGACATATGTTTAATCAAAAGGAGGACTATAACTGGACATTGCCGTTTTTGGGGGTGGTAGTGGTGATTTATATATTATGCGAGAATCTCAGTAAACTTGGTTCCTTAAAGAAGTGGAATGGAATGGATGAAAATCTCCACAAATGGTGGAGTGCTCTCTCTGTCAAAGTAATATTGTCAACGGGTAGAATCCTAGTTGGGATGGGGATCCTCGAAGTCCTTACCTGCATGGCAAGGTCAACTCTTCATCTCTTGCTCTATACAATCATTTCTATGAATTTTGGAATAGGTTGTCGTATCATTTTCAGGATATTTCACCTAATAGGCAGACGTGTGAACTTTGCTCTCGATACTACACCAAGCAGCAAGTTACTGTAATTCTCTGTGATGTGGTTACGCCACATGGAAAACAAGGGTATCACGAATGATCTTCATAGGATTCCTGTGATGATTTAATGTGTCAATATATATAAAGCACTTAGAACATCTCCTGGCACATAGTAAATGCTTTGAAAATGTTAGCTATTACTATTATTATCAAGAAACTTTACATCCTCTGTGTCATTGTTGCTTTCCATAAGTCACATAGTCAAGAGGCATATTCAAATAATTTACGAACATTCTTGAGTATGTGTATTTCATTATAGTGACTTCTAGTGCAGTTTACTCTACCACTCTAATGT
>NW_006921776.1:1085355-1093464 GCF_000298275.1 Orycteropus afer afer
TTTGTTAAATCGGATTCCTGATGGACTCAAATAATTCATCCTTTTTCAAAATTGGCACATGAATTTCTTTTTCACTACAAAGCCTCTTATCTCCTTAAAATGGATTCTTAAGCTTTATTATGGAATTTATTTTTTTCTCATGGCTAGAATTATTCCCAAGATCATATAAAAATGCTTTAAAATCTCTCATCTTAAAAAAAAAAAAAAACCTTAATTCCTGTCTAGCTACCATCCCATTTCTTTTTCTTTAGAGAAACTACTTAAAAGAATTGCCCATACTCATTGTTTCTAATCCCCCTCCTTCAAACCAATTAGCCTTTACATCCACTGTCCACTGAAACTAATCTTTTCACCAATGACCTTCACATAGCCTAACTGGTCAATCCCACTCTCACTTTCTTTGACCTATTGGTTGCATGAACATTAACAGATGCTCACTTCAGCTTCCTGGACCAACTTTCTCCAATTTGTGTCCATTTCTTTACATTCTTCTGAATTTCATTTGATTTTACTAACTTTTCCTTCTCAATCTCCTTTGTTAACCTCTCATCTTCTTACTATTCAAACACTGGGTGTCCTGGGTAACAGTCCCCATACCTCTTCTCTATTTACACACACTTCATTGTAAACTCATCTGGTCTCATGACTTTAAGTACTATTAATATCTTCATGATTTTCAAGTTTATATTCAGAAACTGGACCTCTCCTTTGAACTTCAGACATAGTCAACCAGCTGCTAACTTAACTTTTCCATTTGATTGTTTACTAGCAATCTCAAACTGAACATGCCTCAAAGCAAACTACTTATCTTACTTGTAAAAGTGCTTCTCCCACTGTGTTTCCTATTAAGCTAATTGCAACTCCCACTTCTGGGTTCTCAGGGCCAATTATTTACTTTCATCCTTCAATCCTTTTTTCTTTTTCCCTTCATGCTCTCACTTCACCATTCACCAAAACCTGTTGATTAATTCAAACATACGCAGAATCAAACCATTTCTCATTACCTTCACCACTCTGGTCCAAGACAGTCTTACTTCTATAGATTATTACAGTCCTTCTCAATTGCTCTCCCTGCTGCCACTCTTGTCTCCCTAGCTATTCTCTACCAGCAGCTAGTGTGAGCCTGTTAAAACATTTGTCAGACCATATTGTTCTTCTGTTCAATGGCTCCTCATTTTATTCTAAGTAAAAGTCAAAGTACTCACAATGGCCTACAAGGTTATATACCATCTTGCCTATTTTTTTGACCTTTCCCCCTAAAGTTTTATTCCTCCCCCTCTGCCTCAATCACTGTGGTCTCTTTTGTTGAGAAACTATTATCTGCCAAGTTTATTATCAATATAGTGAACACAATGGTGGAAAAGACAAGTTGCCGGTCTTCATTTGATTTCCATTTCAATCTGCCTTTTTATCAAGTACCAAATATTGCATGGAACTTAACTAATGGTAAAACAGAAGGTTCAATGACATAACTGTTTTTCCTTTTTCATTTTTATAAGCTGTCACTTTCTTTAGCCTTAAGAGACCTTCTTCATAGCTGTTATAAACTCTTTTACTATAACATCTCAGCCTTTGGCACTGTTGATGAGGGTTAAAGGGGAAGGTAAAACAAGAGTGAGTGAAAAACAACTGAGATAACTCTAGGCAACATGATAATATAATTAATGGCTTATGGAAAGACACTTACCCATGTGCTTGTGCATTCTAGACGTTGTTTAAGACAAGATAATTGCTGTCAAAAGGCCACATAGGTTATCATTCTTTCATTTTCTCTTGAATGTTGACTTGATAGTTAACATAATACTGACCCCTTAAAAAATTATACACTGAACATAATTATTTTGTTTAGTAATATTCCAGTTATATGAAATTTATACCACCAATGGCCATTTATAAATATAAGATTTTAAGAAATGATTCTTTTTCAAAACAGGAATTTTCTAGCTCTTTTTAGTAGTGATGGAGGGAAAACAGAAAGCAGATGGCTGAGAACACATAAATTGAAGTAGGGCTGTTGAGGGCACAAAAGCTCAAAACAGAAACAGACTATTTGTTAACATCCCATAAGAGTGCTAGGAAATGCTTGTGATTGTTTTCTGTAAATATAGGAGAACCACTCTCCCATTTATCTTCATAAAATAATTTCGTACCAACCATTTTCTCCCTCAATCTGGTACACTCTAAGCTTGCACTGGGAATAATTCAAAAGAGTTTTTTTTTTTTTTTTTAAATATTACTGGGTTACTATGTCTGGAAATTTGTATATTAGAGATATAACAAATTTTGTCCATGGATTTCAAGTGATAAACAAGAGAACAGAAATTCTTCTTTACCAGGCACCCACTGTGTGCCAAGCATGAGGTTGGGAGATTTGAAAATATTATTTCATTTATTCCAGCCTGAGTTGATATCTGTCCGCCTATGTTCTCGCTAGTCATCTCTTTCTTTCTCCTCTGCAGTAACTTCAGAACTTTTCTACTCTGCTCAGATTTCTGACCACTGTCTCCTATAATACAGAGAAAACAGAAGTCATAAAGGGGAACTGTTTCAATTTCCTTCCACCAAACTAATTTGAACATACACCCAATTCATCTTTTTCTCATTTTGTTATTTTCTAACACAAACACTCTTCAATCTCTATTGCCCCACAAACACCAAACATATAAGAGTATTCCAACTTAAAACAATAAATGGAGAAATAAATAATAAATTCCTCCTTTCTCCTCATCCTAATCTCTTTACTTTTCTTCAGAGGAAATGTCTCCACTCTTAGTTTTCAATTCTGCGCTTTCCTGTTCCCACCATTCTGCTGTCACCAAGATCTCCTTCCTTTGACTTTCTTATTGTTAAATTGGTTGCATTCTTCCCAGCCTTCATCATCTCCCTTAACTTCTCAGTATATTATTTGATCCTAAACCCCTCTTTTCTTGAAAAATCTCTTGTGTTGACTTCCATGACTATATGTTCTCCTGGTTTTCATATGCACATCTCTTCTCATTATATCTTGTGGAACTCTTACTTTTTCTCTGCCTACTCTGACACTGTATTGATGTTTTTTTGGGGATTGTGGTCTAGAGCTTCTCTTTTCAATACATATGATTTCCCTGACAGACCCACATGAGCATCTGTATTTATATTGTTATTTATTTTTCTTTTCTCATTTTTTTTTTTTTTCTTTACCACAACAATTTATGTTCAGGGAGTCTGACTCTTCTATGCATTTTGTTTCTCCTTTTTCATTTTTGTAAGCTGTAACCTCTAAACTTCCAACTAATAGTCAAGTGCAAATGGTTTGAGCCATAAAGACTTCTGTATAACCTAAACATTTGGTCAAATAGATCAATGGAATAGAAGTATGAAAACTAACTAACTAAAATAATAATAACTCCCCCCAAAAAAACCATGATGAATTTTTTATCCAAACCCGTTCTTTTTTTTTTTTTTTAAACTACCAGAAAGTAAATCTCAGCATCCAGTAACTCTGCATAAAGATATCTACAATCTACTTAGATGTCTTCTTAAATGTTTATGGATGCCTTCGTCATAGTAAATAGAATCAATATTCTTTTCTGATTCTGAGAACAAAATTATCATTTTCTTGGATGTGTTCTTGCTTGGAGGACTTTCATCAACTAAAAATTATGTTTTTTAAGTCTTATCTTCATTTTACAACTAGTCTTTTCTTGGGGCAAGTGTTAGCCTCATTGACTTTGCACTTTACCACCTCTGGTGCCCTCTGTGTAGGTTTCAGTAACAAGTAAGTTTCCAATCACAGATCTGCCATAGAACATGGCAGACAACTTGTCCTGATGGAATTCCAGAAGTGTGAACTAAGATCCTTTTTAAGCAGGATATGCCCAGATGTATTGTACAATAGATATGAAGATACATATGGTCAGAGAAGATGCGTAGTTGGGCTGCAGTTTGCCACAAGTTCTCACTTAGCTTATGGGAAATGAAAAGGTGCAGGTAGATAAACTGAATCTAAATTCTTGAAAAGCAAATAAATTTCTTAGTGAAATATTGCATACTAATAGATAATGGCTTTGTAATACTGATTGTTGTTGTTGTTGTTATTGTAAGGCCACAGTAAGGAGAAGAGGATGCACAAAAGTGAGGTTAAAGAGAAGTTTTATTCTGAGTTTCCTGGGGAGGTTTATGGGCCCCCGAGAGGGGCCCGGGCGAGGTTCATGGGTCCCTGAGAGGGGCCTGGGAAGTCGCGCTGCTTGGCTGGGGTGGGGAGGGTTTATAGTCTTGTGGAGGACCTAAGTGGGGACACTAAGGAAATGGTGGGGTCCAATTAGCTGTTAGTATGGGTCTGCACTTAATTAGCATGAGGGGGCTTCACAAGAGGAAGCTTGCCACTGCATGGGATTTTCCAGTCTGGGCTGGTTGTGTCACTTCGGTTGTCTTATCAGGCTGTCTCATCAGGGCTTGACACCCGGAGGAAGCTGCTAACTGAAATGTTGGTGGCTTGGGTTTGCTTCGGCCTAACATTCCAACCTTTTTTAATGGATAATGGGCGACGTGATTCTCTTAGCTTCTTCCTGCTGAATGGGGTTGGAGAGGGAGAGAGGGGTTTCATAGGTTGGAGTTTGAAAAGTTGGGGTCTTCAGGATGTAAGAGAAGCTGATTCGCCATGACTCGAGACATTTTTCAAGTTAGCTTCGGAGAAGTTTGAGGAGTTAAGGGGTAAAGAGGAAGAAGATGGTAATTAGTATAAATGGGTTTATAAGGAGAAGTAGGCAGGTGGTTAATGGAAACTGAAACTAAGTGAATGGGGAGTTGCTGATTTGGTTTTTTTTTTTTGAGTAGGTTTTCACTTAGGTGTTAATATTTTTTCTATGAGGCTAAATTTGTTGATATAGTAGTAATATTTTTTTTTTTTGAGGCATTTTTTTTTTGAGGAAGAGGTACTTTTTTATTTTTGGCTGTTAGTAGGTCAAGGGTTTGTCAGTTTTGTAAAGTAACTTGAGTTAGAGAGGTTAGTTGGTGTTGTAGGGTGGTTAGAGAGTCTGCTGTGGTTTTTACTAGGAGCTGTAACTGATTTTCTAGTTCTGTGTTGACATGATACTGTGCTTCAATAGACAGGGTGGTGGAGGTTAGAGAAAGATTAATTATGATAGGAAGGAAGGCTGTTTTTTTGAGGGTCTGTGGATAGAGTTTGTAATATTTGTTCTGCTTGTACTGATAGGATAGGGGTGTTATAAGGGGACTGAGTGGAGATTAAGAGTTTTTTGGTTAAAAAGCGCTGTATAAGAGGTTTTAGGCTGTGTCGGTGTGTGTGAGAAATGGGAAATTGGGGTTTGGATAGAAACTGTGTGAGATTTTTTAAATTTATTATAACAGGGGGGGATGAGAGGCAATGTATGGGGAAGAAGTATTTTACAGGCATGGATTAACAAGGTCAGGGGGTATGGGAAAAGTTGGTGCTTGTAGGGAGGTAGTAGTTAGTGATAGTAGGAGAGAGGCAGAGTGATTTTGAGTTTAAGTGAGAGTGGCTTTAATTTTTGTGAGGAAATGTCGCCCTAAAAGGGGGGTAGGGCAGGTTGGTATAATAAGAAATGAGTGTGAAAGAATTGTGTTATTTACTAAACAGGTAATGGGGCATGTTGTGGGGGGGTTGAGGATTGTCCGTTAATTCCCATAACAGAGACTGAGGAAAGGAAATATGGTCCCGAGAAGGAGGGGAGTACAGAACAGGTAGTCCCAGTATTAATTAAAAGGAGACTGACTTACTCGCTACTTTGATAGTGACCCTAGGCTCAGTGAGAGTGATCGTGGTTGTTGAGTCCGGGCTCTTTCAGTCGTCAGTGGCCAGGCCAAGATTGTCGACAGCGGGTTAGTGCATGGGGTGGATGGCCCTCCGTGCTTTGACACAGAGGGACAGTCACTCTTCCAATGTCTTTTCAAACCACACGCTGGACATGGGCCAGGGGCCGGTCGGGGCTGAGGGCAGGATTTGGCCCAGTGTTCTTTTTTACTGCACTTGAAGCAGGATCGGGGAGCCGCGGAGGAAGGAGGTCTTCTGTCACTATGTGCTGGCCTCAGGGCCGCTAGCAAGGCATTGGCCTGCAAGGCGGCTTTCTGGTGGGTCTTGGCTTCTCCATCTGCCTCTGCTTTCTCCTCTTGGGTGTTAAAGACTTTAAAGGCCATATTTACTCAGTCTCCGCTGGGAGTTTGGGGTTCCTCTTTAGCCTTTCTTTTTTTTTTTTTTTTAAGTTTCTTTCTAATGTTAGGAGCTGATTGGGTTGTGAAATGAGTGGCTAGGACTGTGGTTCCAGCTGGAAAGGAAAGGTCTAGATGGGTAAATTGGGTAAGGGTTTTGGTTAATTGGTTCAGGAAGGTGGCTGGGTTTTCATCTAGAAGTTGGGTACTGTTTTGGAGTTTGTAAAAATTAATTGTTTTATGAGAGGCAGTTTTCAGACCTGTCAGGAGGCATTGGAGCATTTTATTTTTGTGGGATCTCTGGTGTGTTTGGACTGGGTGTCTGGAGAGGAAAGGGTGGGAGAGGCAAAGGAGGATGTTTTGAGAGGTAGGTGAGACAGGAGGACAGGGAGCTGTAGGGGTAAGGGGAAGGGAGGAAGGTGTTACTTGGGGGAGAGGGGGTTGTGTTGCAGCATAAGGAGGGGGTCTAGGGAGTAGGAACAGGTTTTCTAATGGGTTAGAAAAGGAGGAAGAGGAAACTATTTGAGTGGTTTCAGAGGGGGAGAGAGGTTTGAGTTTGTGAGGTTTGGGTTTTTTTGCGAGCAAGGAGGATTTAAGTGGTATTACATTTAAGTACAATAAGGGTTGGGAGCACAAACAAAAGAAGGTCTGTACATAGGGGACTTCCAGTTATTTGCCTGTGTGTTGGTAAAAATTGTCTAAGTTTGTAAGGATATTAAAGTCAAAAGTTCTGTGCTCTGGCCAGTGAGAGCTATTGTCTAGTTGGTACTGGGATCATGCTGTGGTGGAGTAAAAAATGAGGCATCTGGGACAGAGGTCCTGGTTTAGTAATAAGGTCTTAAGTTTCATTAATAGATACCCCAGAGGGGTTGTTGGATTGATTTTGGAGTTTTGATTGCTCATTGGTTCTGAGTTCTTCAGATAGGGTTCCCAGAACCCTAAGCCAGTGGGACTGTTTTACGTAGGTGGACGTCTCTGCCTGACGTTAGACAGTCGAAAGAGGAATGACCCTCCGAGGAATGACCCTCAAGGGAGATAGGATGTCAGCCGTCCCCGAGCAACCAAACTCCCGGACTGTGAGGAGTTTCTGATGTGGTATCACGATTTTTCCTCGTGCCAGTGATGCAGAAAACTCCGGTGCAGAACTCAGACCTTTGGGCAAGTCAATTCCCCAAAAGCAATCCACAGGAGATATTAAAAGAGGAAAATAATTACACTGGAGACATGTCCCAAGGACTAGTCAGATGCCCGGTTGTCTGCTCCCCTTTTGGGGATTTAAGTGAGTCTTTGGCTAAGGTGTCTCTGTATAAACCCCGGAGCGGAGGGCAGAGCCACACCGTTATGCTGATCCGATTTCACACGGAAATTAACTGAGGGCCCACTCAGGCTCTGCGACCTAGATCTTGGAGCATCACAGAAACATTCACACAACTTCTCAGTCAGATGCAGACAGGTTACAACAAAACTAATTTAAATCATCTGGTAGTAGGCACTGGTTCTTTGCTTAGAGTTAAAAAATTAAAATGGCTCGCAGGATGGAGGACAACAGAATACAAAATGTATGTCCTCTGGTGGGCATTGAGTAAAGGGTAAGAAGTGACTTACCGGTGGTGGATGCAGGGGGCCGGAATTCCCTGGTCCAGAAGGAAGAGGGAGAAGGGGAGTAAGAATTCCCTCGGGTTCTACTCCTCTTCCCGGGTTTCGGCACCAAATGTAAGGCCACAGTAAGGAGAAGAGGATGCACAAAAGTGAGGTTAAAGAGAAGTTTTTATTCTGAGTTTCCGGGGGAGGTTTACGGGCCCCCGAGAGGGGCCTGGGCAAGGTTCACAGTCCCTGAGAGGGGCCCGGGAAGTCGCGCTGCTTGGCTGGGGTGGGGAGGGTTTATAGTCTTGTGGAGGACCTAAGTGGGGACACTAAGGAAATGGTGGGGTCCAATTAGCT
>NW_006921776.1:1093959-1112125 GCF_000298275.1 Orycteropus afer afer
GTAGGATTGCCCAACCTTCCTTCCGAGGAGTGGCTGGTGGGTTTGAACCGCCAGCCGTCTGGTTAGCAGGCAAGCGTCTTAGCCACTATGCTACCAGAGCTCCCAACAAAGTACTTCCTCATACTAGTGGACATATTGACAGTCACTAATAGTGACTGTCAATATGTCCACTAGTATGAGGAAGTACTGAGTTTCACTCAGTATAGAATTTACTTGTTGTATAAGTTTTCCTTTTGTAAAACTTTGTCAGTAGGGCATCTTTATATGGACTCAACAGCAATTCAAATAGAAATAAATCACCTTCTGGGCACATCATAAACACATAGGTCAAGTCAGGCTACATTTTTCTCATATTACCATATGTTCTTCACAGACTGTATACTTCCTATTGTGAATCTTGGCCACCACTCAATTCCTTTCACACCTGCCTAAAACTACAAACATGTATGTTTTATATTTTTATGTACAGTATATGTATTCAGACAATCCAACATCCCACATGTAAAGAGATTTATTCACTTGGGGAAGGTCTACCTTCCAATCACTGTACATGCGTAACTCAAATTAAAGCTAAGGTGGGTTATGTTTTCATGCCTTGGGAAGAATAATCTTCTTGAATGCTTTACAGGGCTTTTAATTTTGGCACTGGGACAAGACCACCTCGTGTTCTCTCAATGTCTGAAATTTGAAATTGTCAATTCATTTTGGTTTCTGAAGGCTTTTTCTCTGCGCCCCCCCCCCCCTTTAAATATCAAAGAGAGGTAACCCAGCATCGTGATGTAGTACATATCACAGTAAATTCAAGGTAATGAGTGTGTTTGCAATGAAGCTGCAAGTAACAAGATTATGCTTAAATTGGGGAAAAAAATACCTAATTCAGAGCCAAAAGCTGTTTTCTTGCTAGGAGCCAACACCACCTATTGTTAGAAAAAATGTTCAAAATTGAAATAGGTGAGGGAAGTAACTGAATTTTGTAAAAGATGAAGTTTAAAATGCCTCTCGTGCGTGGCAAGTGAACTTTAGATGAAAAGGCCTACCAAGGTGGAGAGAAAGGTAAGTTTTCCACATGGCTTTACCTATTTTCCATAAATAAACTAGGATCATTTATTCTTCCTGTGTCCCAATAGCCCCTCTCTGCCACCTTGCAAGGAGCTCTGGTGGTGAAGTGCTTAAGGCATTTGACTGCTAACCAGAAGGCTGGCAGTTCAAACCCACCAGCCACTCCTCGGAAGGAAGATTGAGCAATCTACTTCTGTAGAGATAGCACCTTGGAATCCCAAGGAGGGTCCCTATGAGTCGGATCCGCCTGGAGGGCAGTGAGTTTTTTTTTTTTTTTTTTTTCTCAGAGTGCAAACATGTAGTAGCACAAGGCAGCAACAAGAATTCAGAATCACAACTTTTGTAATCTGGATACTTAAAGTTAAAAGAACATCCGGAGCTTGATTTTATTAGAGGCACGCTATACTTCTTGGCCAGCAGCAGGAGGCATTACTGCATTAGGGAGACAAGAGACTGTAGGTCTTCTGCCTTCTTAGATGTCCTATGCCTTTGACTCAAATAATTCCTCCCCTCTGAAGCCACCTTTCCTGTTTCCGTTGCATTTATACATACAAAGGGAGTAGTGTAAGTCTCACATTAGAAGGCATTTAACTCTCTTTTACTGCTGTGGAGTTGATCCCACTCATAGCGACCTCTCCTTGGGTTTCCGATGCAGTATCACTACGGAAATAGATTACCCAATTTTCCTTCCGAGTTTAGTTATATAGAAACTATTTAAGCTGGGTGTACAAAACATCAGTATAACCTATAAAATAATAATAATAATAATAATAATAATAAAAAACCAAGCTCATTTTCACGAAGTCGATTCCAACTCATGGTAACCCTAAGTGTTAAAAGTAGAATTGAACTCCATAGAGTATTCTTGACAGAAACAGATTATCTGGACTTTCTCTCATGGCACCATTGGGTGGATTTGAACCTCCAAACTTTCAATTAACAGTCAAGTGCAAATAGTTTGAGCCACCAAAGACTTCTGTATAACCTAAACATTTGGTCAAATAGATCAATGGAATAGGATTATGAAAGCTAAATAAATAAATAAATAAAATAATAGCCCCCCTCCAAAAAAAAAGACAGATTAAATTTTTTCCAAACACATTTTTTTTTCAACTATGAGAAAGTAAAATTTTAGCATCCAGTAACTCTACATAAAGATATCTACAAGAACTGAACTTTGACCTGTACTCTGCCACAATAAGGAGAAAGGTTCCTGTAACATTCTTTTACCTCAGTCAAGGGCAGCTTCATGTTATTCAGAAACAACCTTTCATGGGCTGCTTCATTCACATCCACCTTGCGAAGATATATAAATAGCATTTTTCACAGCATAAATATCACCACAGCCTGACCAAATTAACCTTGCAAATGACGCTGTCTATGGATTTAAGCCTGCTTCTTATAGACTATATTAGGTACCCTGGGAAATAAGGAGGAATTATTTCATTTTACTTTCTGCAAAGACTGGAACATATTCTTTTTATGACATAAGCATATGTGCCTTCATTCTTGGCTACATGAGCATTAAATTCCTTTATAATCATGCTTTTTATTTAATCATGCTAGGGCATAGATCAAAATATTTGGATTCCCACATGATGTACAAAGGAGAGAGTTCCACACAAAGAAATATTCTAATTATATACAATGCTTGTCTGAGATAGGTGGAATGAAAGGAAGTGGGAAGAAGCTATTGCTTGCTTTCTCAGGATTTATTGTACCCATTGGTCTATTTCTTCATGAAACTTCTTTGTGTCCAGGCCATTAGGGTAAAGGAAAAAATATATCCTTCAAAGAGTGTATGCCAGCTGGTGAAAGGGCATCCACTACAAAACAGATCAAGAACATTATGCAGCTTTGTCAATGTTGGGCTCAGACTAGTTGCAGCTGAGTTGATTCTAACTCATGGTGACCCCGATGTGTTAAGAGTAGAACTATGCTATAGAAATTTCCATTGCTGATGTTTTGGCAGCAGATCATCAGACTTTTACTCTAAGGCGCCTCTGGGTGAATTAATTTTATAGAGACAGACATGTTTCCGTCCAGTTGAAAAGCACACTTCTGTAAGCCTAGCAGGATCTGTTGTTGTTGTTGTTGTTAGGGGCCGTCGAGTCATTTCTGACTCATAGAGACCCCATGCACAGCAGAACGAAATACTGCCCAATCCCACACCAGCTCCATGATCCCTGGTATACTTGAGCCCACCATCACAGCCACCGTGTCAATCCCTCTCGTTGAAGGCCTCCCCTTATTCATCGACCGTCCACCCTTCCAAGCATGACATCCTTCTCCAGGGAATGGTCCCTTCCGACAACATGACCAAAATAAGTGAGACAGAGTCTGGCTAGTCTTGCTTCCAAGGAGCATTTCGGGTGTACTTCCTCCAGGACAGATCTGTTAGTTCTTTTAGCAGACCATGGTACTTTCAGCATTCTTCACCAGCACCACAACTCAAAAGCATCAACTCTTCTTCGGTCTTCCTTATTCATTGTCCAGCTCTCACATGCAATGGGAATAATAAGGCAATGGGAAATATCATGGCTTGTGTCAGGCACACCTTAGTCCTCAAGGAGACATCCTTGCTCCTAAACACTTGAAACAGTTCCTTCGCGGTTGACCTTTCCAATGCTGCATGTCATCTAATATCCTGACTGCTGCTTCCATCAATTGTAGAACCAAGCAACGTGAGTTCTTTGACAACCTCAATCTTCTCTCCATTTATTGTGATGCTGATCATTGGTCCAGTTGTGAGGATTTTTGTTTTCTTTATATTGAGACATAATCCACACTGCAGACTGTATTCTTCAACCTTCATCAGTAAGTGCCTCAAGGCATCCTCACTTTCAGCAAGAAAAGTTCTATCATCTGCGTATCTCAGGATATTAAAGATTCTTCCTCCAATCCTGATGCCATGTTTTTCTTCATATAGTCCAGCTTCTCGGATTATTTGCTCAGCACATAGATTGAATAAGTGTGGGGAAAGGATACAACCCTGACACACTCCCTTCTTGATTTTAAACCATGTAGTGTCCCCTTGTTCTGTTCAAACGACAGCCTCCTGGTCAAGGTACAGTTTCCTCATGAGTACAATCAAGTGTTTTGTAATTCCCATTCTTCTCAATGTTATCCATAATTCATCATGATCCACACAATCAAATGCCTTTGCATAGTCAATAAAACACAAGTAAACATCTTTCTGGTATTCTTTGCCTTGAGCCAAGATCCATCTGACAACAGCCATGATATCCCTTGTTCCATGTCCTCTTCTGAATCCAGCTTGCACCTCTGGAAGTTCTCTGTCAATATACTGCTGCAAACGTTTCTGAATTATCTTCAGTAAGATCTTACTTGCATGTGATATTAATGATATTGTTCTATAATTTCCACAATCTGTGAGATCACCTTTCTTTGGAATGGGTACAAATATGGATCTCTTCCAGTCAATTGGCCAGGTAGCTGTCTTCCAAATCTTGGCGTAACTGAATGAGTGCCTCCAATGGGGCATCCATTGTTGAAATATCTCAATCGGTATTCTGTCAATTCCAAGAGCCTTGTTCTTCGCCAATTCTTTCATTGCAGCTTTGACTTCCTCTTTCAGTACCATTGGTTCTAGATCATATGCCACTTCCTGAAATGGATGAAGATTGACCAGTTCTTTTGGTACAGTGACTCTGTGTTTTCCTGCCATCTTCTCTTGATGTTTCCTGCATCATTCAATATTTTTCCCATAGAATCTCTCAATATTGCAACTCGAGGCTTAAATTTTATCTTGTCATTTCTTCCATTTGCTTTAGCTACTCTCCGCTCAAGGGCAAGTTTCAGAGTCTCTTCTGTCACCCACTTTGGTCTTCTCTTCTTTTCTCATCTTTTTAGTGATCTCTTGCTTTCTTCATGGATAATGTTCTTGATATCCTCTCACAATTCCTCTGGTTTTCGGTTGTTGGTGCTCAATGCATCAAATCTATTCTTTAGATGATCTCTAAATTCAGGAGGGATATAGTCAAGATTATATTTTGGCTCTCTTGGACTTGTTTTAATAGTCTTTAAGTTGAAGTTGAACTTGCTTATGAGCAGTTGATGGTCTGTTCCACAATCAGCTCCTGGCCTGGTTTTGGCTGAAGATATTGAGCTTTTCTACCACCTCTTGCCACAGATGTAGTCAATTTGATTCCTGTGTATTCCATCTGGTGAAGTCCATGGGTAGAGCCGCCGTTTGTGTTGTTGAAAAAAGGTGTTTGCAATGAACATTCGTTGGTCTTGTAAAATTCTACCATGTAAGTTCCAACATTATTTCTGTCACCAAGGCCAAATTTTCCAACTACCAGTGATTCTTCTTTGTTTCCAAATTTTGCATTTCAGTCACCAGTGATAATTAACATATCCTGATTGCATGTTTGATCAATTTCAGACTGTAGAAGTTGATAAAATTCTTCAATTTCCTCATCTTTGGCTTTGGAGGTTGGGGCATAAATTTGAATAATTGTCATATTAGTGGGTCTTCCTTGTAGGCATAAGGATATTATCCTATCACTGACAGCATTGCACTTCGGGACAGCTCTTGAAACATCCTTTGTGATGATGAATGCCATGCCATTCCTCTTCAAACTGTCATTCCTGGCATAGTAGATCACATGTTGTCTCATTCAAAGTGGCCAAAACCAGTCCATTTCAGCTCACTAATGCAGAGGATATCAATCTTTATGTATTCCATTTCATTTTTGACAACTTCCAATCTTCCTAAATTCATACTTCATATATTCCATGTTCCGACGATTAATGGATGTGTGCAGCTGTTTCTCCTCAATTTGAGTGGTGCCACATCAGCAAATTGAGGTATCAAAAGCTTTACCTTATCCATATGAGTAAGGCTAGGTTTACTCAGATGATGCAGCTCTTTCCCAGTCCTATTTTGAGAGCCTTCTAACCTAACCGGACTATTCATAAAGTTGTGCAGTAATGTATCAAACAGTGTTTCTTTGTTCTTCATAAGGCTTTCCCTGGCCAATTGTTTGAGAAGTGGATGGCCTCTTCCTTCTTCCTAGTCTGCTGGGTTTGAAACACCAGTGGCTCAGCCTCAGAACTCACATCAACACATCACCGCGGTAGGACAAACCGACAGACAGGTTTGTCTCCCTGTTGGAAACCTCTCATACCACACTTACCTGGGTCCCTGCAGCTGACTCCTCTTCTGTCCATGTTTCTGGGCTTTTAATCCCCTTTCTCCCACTCTCCTGCCCTTCTGCTTTGGGTGTTCCTGGGTTCTTTCTCCTCACCTGGATCCCTGCAGCTTACTGCTTCTCTGTCTGGGTTCCTGGCTTTTAATTCCCTTTCACCTGCTCTCCCACTCTGCTGCTTTGGGCATGCCTGGGTTCCTTCTCCTCACCTTGATCCCTGTGGCTGACTGCTCCTCTGTCCGGGTTCCTGGGCTTTTAATCCCCTTTCTTCCACTCTCCTGTCCTGCTGCTTTGGGCATGCCTGTGTTCTCTCTCCTCACCTGGACCCCTGCGGCTGTCTGCCTACCTACTTTAGGATAATATATAAATAGTTCAAATATACCATTTGGAACTTTTTAACTTGCTGCATTCACACTACACACCTGTTGTGTGTCTCATTCTGTTCACTCTACTGGGCCTCATTTGATATCAATTTAGTAGGAGGCTTTCAGAAGTTCACTGGGCCCCTCTCTCCACCTGCAATGGCAGGCAGCATTGCCGGAAGAATTCAGATGACTCCCAATTTCTGAAAGAGAGAACTATCTAAATGTTCCCAAGCTAACAGCACTAACCAGAAGCACGTCCTTGCTGTCACACTCTCTGATTGCAGGCTATACTTTTGAAAAATCAACTATTGAAAATCCTGTGAAGGATGAGGGTTTGAATATCATTTAAGAGAAAGAGGATGTTATTCTGTCTACCACCAAGATTTTTTATCTCTCTGTGTTTTTGTCCTCACCTGTACAATAGGATTAATATCTTCTTAGTTGTCTTGTGAGGATCAGCTCATTGACTTATGGTGAGGCCCAATGGATTAGGGATATGCACTTTGTATATTTGAAAGTTTTATACAAATATAAGGTATGAAAAATATTATTTGACTTTGGATTTTCAGTGACTAGTAGAAGATTGAACAGCTCATAAATATTTGCTGAGTGACAGCAGGAATAACTGTTGCTATTATTGTCTCTTATCAGGCTCAGACCCAGTTTTTATGGAGCTTTAAAGTTATACAATTTTAATTTGTAGTGCCCTCTTTAAGAAATAGAATATAAAATTAGGAAGGTAAAATTAGATAAAGGCCTTGGATGGTACTTCTGCATATGAGAGGCTCTGAGATTTAAGCTTTAACTTCCCGGTGAATCCAACTCTGCTTATTATTGTTATTATTATTATTTCTTTCTTTGTATTGTTTTGAATCTTACTATCCCCTGGGCTGACTTCTATATCTTATCCCTAGCTTTTTCTTGATATTTCTTATCCTGGGGCAATACTCCATTTCATTGATTTCTTGCTGTCTCTTGTTCACTGTGACAGAAACTATGTAAGAAATGAATGTATAATTAATGTATTTTCCCTATACTGACTGAGTGCCGACACTATGCCTGGCATTGGGCTCAAAAATGTAGACCCCAGGATGATACAATATGTTACATTTCATAGTTTCCTGATTCCCACTGAGTCAAATATAAATCCTGAGGTAAGAGGGTCCTGGGCAGTGGATTTACCTAAAATAGCCTGAGGAAAAATCACTGGACCAGAAGTGCTATGAGAAGGTATAGATCAAAACCCAAGTGGCAGAACTACAAGCAAATGTGGTAAACAAGAGTATATTTAAAAGTCTAGAGAGTCAGAAGCGAGACAAGCCTTGTCCATGTGAGAAAATTCTAGAAGAGACCATGTCAGAACTAAAGTTCTGAGATCCCTAGGGCACATGGTAAACCGGGCCTGGCATATCACATAGGGCAATGTGCCAATTCTTAAATTACCCTTTCATCAATTCACCTTAAAGTCTTAATTTGGCATCAAAATCTCTTTGTAGAGATACTTTTTCATCAATCTTTTCTGTTCTCATGTCAAGGCAAACTTAGGCTATTAATCTCTCATACATACTGTGATGTTTGACACATATTGTATTACTGGGATAAATGGAATTATTAATAGAAATTCCAGGGAACTTGAAGGCTCCTGGGAAACATATTTAAATGAAAGGAGAAAGATTATTTTGTTTTCTGCAAAGTATTTTAATAAGGTCACAGGGAGCCCATGCCATAGGACCTGGTCAGTATTCAATACCAAAGTTTTGTGCTTAATATAATACTAGTGCACAGTAAATATTTGTTAAAGAATTGTTTAGGGTTTTACATATTCAAGGCATTTTGACATGTTTTATTTCAGCCCTTTCCTACAAAAATGAGTTAGGGAAAGTGGTACTCTTTATTTTGCTTAAACAAAAAACAAAAAACAAAAACCTCACTGCCAGCAAGTGAATTAGACTCTAGTGACCCCTCCTTGTGTTTCCGAGGGAGGATCTCTATGGAAGTAGATTTCCCAATCTTCCTTCCAAGGAGTGGCTGGTGAGTTTGAACTACCAGTCTCCTTAGCAGTCAAATGCCTTAGGCATTATGCCACCAGAGCTCCCTTTATCTTTCTTAGAGTTTGTTTTTACTGTCTTTGATTTATCCTACAAACTGACACTGTCTACTTTGTTGTAGCTGAGCTATGTGTTGGGGATGCTAAGATACTAACAGATCATAATCTTTGCCTCTTAGAAGTTTCTACTTCAGGTGGAAAGGGCCATCAAATTGAGGAGTGTTACGTGTCTGGTGAAATAGACCATGGAGAAGGAAGGGATGACCTGCCTAGAAAGGCAAAGGAAGACTTCCACAAGGCCGACATTTTAAAGTTATGTCTTGAAAGGTGAGTGAGGATTTGTCAGGCAGATAGAATTAATGGCAGGACATAAAGAATTCATCAAAGAAAGGGAGGAAAGGATTGGGGCACAGCCATGTGAAAGGGCATGTAGATGAGGATTTTCAAGTAATTTAGACATTTAGAAGCATAGGAGAGGAAGGCATTTGATAGTCAATAAGATGATAAAGCTCAAAGCCTTGCAGCTAAATTACGTCATTAGATACTGGGTTAAAGTCTTATCTATTTTGCCAATGAAGTGTGCTTTCTACCTTGCTATTTTCACACCATGTTGCCTGTGCCTCAGTGTTTGGCATACCATGGTCACTTAAAAACTAGTATGTAAGAATAAATAATAAATGAATAAAAAAAACATCACACAGCTTCTTCATTTGAAAACTGACTAAAACTGGACAAGGGAGAGGCATCAACCATTTTCTTTTTTACAGCTTTTGAACTTTAGACAGTCATTCTCTTTCTCTCTCTTGTTCTTGTTCTTATTATGTTCTCTCTTTCCTGTGTCCTTACACACAGGAACACACAGGAACAGACACACATGTGCATTTGCACACACACTCACACACATCAGTTGTCACAGGTGAACATCATTGACCAAATTCTTCCTTCATAGAATTTTACCCATTGTGGAACATTTGGTTTAATGAGACCTATATATTAAAAACCAAAACTACTTTCTTTAAGGATCTTATACTTTTCAATTGATCAGTTTTAATTGTGTTTGTTTACTTAGGTTGTGATCTCAGTTATCCAAAGGTGTCCATTCCAAGTAACAGATTCTTTGTATTCCTTAAGTGCATTCAGGAAGGTCAAGGCTGGTTATCATAGTTCAGCTCTCAGTCTAGAGACTTTGATTTGGATGAGGGATATTGTAAAAAGTGGGCTGGAGAAAATTTAAACAGAAAATCCCCAGTTGCAAGTTGTAAACAGTTTAACTCATCCACAAAATATTTGTTAATATTTTAAAATTCACCTCTTCTAAATATCCTCTCAACTATAAGAAAAGTGCTGAGGAAGATAATTAATATAATTCTCCTCCTAGGTTCCCTCTTTCTAGTTATCCAAAGCAAGAAAAGAAAGACACAGCTATGAATGGGATAGAATAATAGTTACTTTGACTGCATTGGCTTCAGTAAAAAGCAGAATATTTTCCACTATATTAAAGAAAAGATGAAATAATGTCTTCTTTCTTTTAAATTCATCTGGTGATGACTTAGTTAATGCAATATTTAAGATGAGCTGGTTTTTCAGAAAGTTGCACTATTTACAAACAGGAACAAACAATGTCTGTACTCCACATGTTTTTTTATATAGAAAGGAAACCCTCTGGATAGCATTTGAACAAATATTTTAAATATCTTTCATGGTCATTTAATACCTTCACTCTACTCTTTGATTTTATCTCTTTGGATAGTGCACCTTTCTTTAGATCTTGTTCAGCCTTCCTGCAGTACTCAGTTTTGCTCTCAGGTGTATAATAGAATTTCAGCTGAAAACCAAAGCATATTATTGAGTGGTAACATGTAAACATGTTAGCCATCTATCTTAAAACCCAGAGAACATGATTATCACAGTGGGAATTTAATGTGCTACTTGGTGGAGGTTATATTTTGGACAGGGGGAAGACATTTTTGTTATTGTTGTTTATCTGTAGAGAAAGCACTTGTCTCCAGCTAATGTATAGATGAGAAGAGGTGAAACTTCTAGTCTGTGGGACAGATGAATATGCATGTCTCACCTTCAGATTATGGAATTTGGAATTAAATGTTCACATTCTTCATCCCGAAGAAGTGCGAATTTTTCTTCCTTTCTCCTTCACACTAGACCTCAGGAAATACCTTAAATCCTGAGACATTTCTATATTTGTTACGATATTTCAGCTCTGTATAGAAACTCAGAAAAGCTTCCTTTAGGATGATCTTTGCATCTGCTTCAGCTGAACAAAAAAAAATAGATGAATCACATTATTAACAAGAGTATTTTCTTAACAGCATGGATTAAGTGGAGGGTTGGGAGGGAGGTAACAATGAAAAAAGACACTCAATTGCTTCTTACTGAAAAAACTCTATCTGATTAAAACAACAGCAACAATAACAACACCAACAAAGAGTGAAATATACTTCACCAACAAAAAAACAACAATTTTCACTTTGGATGGACCATTTCCTTTGAAATGAAAAGAAAAAATGAAGCAGTTACACCATGGGTGTCCCTAGCACAAGATGTATCCAACCTATAACTTCTGATTACTTAGAAATTCACAGAAAGTAAATTCAGATAGGATTAAGAAAGCCCCCAGGGACTAACAAGTGGGAGAATATTTATTTGTTTGTACCAAATTGTTGACTGAATAATGAATAACTATTAACTTAAATTGCAATAAGCACAGTTATTTAACTGAGATCTAGCAGTTTGCCTTTTTATTCTAAGCAGCCTTTGAACAGCATCTTAAGAGTATTGCAAAGAAAGGATGACAGTGATCTCTATAGCTGAATAGTAACACTGTTTTTGACTAATTTTCTGGTTCTTCTTTTATTCTCTAAGATGATAGTTGTTAGAATATAAGACAGAACATTCATAGGAATATTTCCCACCACTTTGGGCAAGAGTAAAGGTTTGCTTTATCTAGCATTATGCAAGTTTATTATTATTACCACTAAGTGATATTGTTAGAAACTGAAGAACAGGTACTGATTCAGAACAATTCTGATTATTACTTACCTTGCTCTCCTCAATATGTTCTTTGGTAGTGAATGTTTTTATTGTTAGATGCCAATGAGTCGGCTCTGACTCATAGCGACCCTATGTACAGCAGAACAAAAGATTGCTTGGTTCTGCGCCAACCTCACAATCCTTGTTACACCTGAGCCCATCATTGCAGCCACTGTGTCAGTCCATCTAATTGAGGCCTTTTCCTTTTCAGTTGACCCTCCACTTTACCAAGCATGATATCCTTCTCCAGGAAATGGTCCCTTCTGACAACATGACCAAAGTAGGAGAGAGGAAGTCTGGCCATTCTCAGTTCAAAGGAGCATTCAGGATGCACTTCTACCAGGACAGATCTGTTATTTCTTCTGGCAGTCCACGGTACTTTTCAGTATTCTTTGCCAATGTGATGATATTAATATTTATTCAATTATATCATTTGACATGTTTAAAACTTTCCCTTACATATTTCATATAGAGTATTACTTTAGAGAATGAATCGGTAGGTAGAAAACCACCTTGGACTTTTAGGGATCAATTCCTGCTCAAAGGGGAAAATGAGCAGAGCCTGTGGAGTCACTGAAGTTGTTTGTACATACAGAAGGGAATGCAGGGCAAGAGGTTCTATTTTGGAAAGGGAACAGGGTGCAAAGGGAGTATTTGTGTATAAGAATTTAGGAAATTAACTTCATTTAGAGGAAAAAGGGCACAATTTTTGTCCCTAAAGAGATGAAGAATTAAAATTATATCTTTGTGTTTCTAGGTATTTCTAGGGTAATAATTAGTAATATTAATCTGGAATCTATATATTTTTTAATTTCCCCTTTTCTTTCACTCATTCAACTCAGAAAAGGGGTGTGGTTAAAAAGAGAAAATGAAGATAGCTTGTCAATCTTTGGGCTTTTATTTTTTAGCTTATTTGTTCATTGTTTTATAGTCCCAGAAATGGTGGAGAATTGGGAGTTTGGAAAAAATGTCCTGGCAGTAAGCCACACAAATGGCTGGACTGAACCCATTACAACTATAGAAATGGGACTCTGCCTGGAAAAAAGGAAAAAAATAAAAATAAAAAAGATGGTCTTTCAAGTCCCCATGTGGTGGGGACTAAGGACTTAGCCATAAACATTGATGAGGAGCAGTGGAAAAATTTCAGACAGGAAATGACTCCGTAAGTTATTTGAGAAGATGGGATCTCAGGAAAGTCCCAGGACCCAAGTATGGTCTGAAAGCAGGACTGAGCCAGCAGATCAGAAAAGGCCTCATAAATAGGTACAGAAGGCATCTTAGTAGATATCTGTGTGCATTGATGCTTGAGGATCAGAGGGATCCCCCTCCTGAATCAAAGGGCTGTCTCTAAGATCCAAGAAGAAACAGAAAATTATGCACCGGACTGTATTAGTTAGGGCTCTTCAGAGAAAAAGAATCCATAGGATGTGCCTCTGTGTGTGTGTGTGTGTGTGTGTATGTGTATGGAGCTCTGGTGGTGTAGTGGATAAGGCATCTGGCTGCCAACCACGAGTCAGTGGTTCAAACCCACCAGCTGGTCTGCAGAAGGAAGATTGAGTGATTTACTTCCATAAAGATTTACAGCCTCAGAAACCCAATGGCGTCGCTATGAGTCCAAATAAACTTGATAGTAGTGAGTTTCTTTTTCCTTTTTTTGTTTCATGTATATGTATATATATATATATATATATATATATATATATATATATATACATATATATATATATATTTGTTGTTAGTTGCATGATGCCCACTTCTAGTGATTAGTCTTTCCAGATGATGTGTCCAAAATCAGTTAGTTGAAGTCTTGCCATTCTCACTTCTAAGGAACATTCTGATTGTACGTCTTCTAAGACTGATTTTGTTGTTCAAATAGGTGGATGTCATAGCCTAGTCAAGTTGACACAAAATTAAGCACAGTTTCTCACCACTCCTATGGAAAAGACCCAACCCACTGCTGTTGAGTTGCATCCAACTCATAGCAACCCTGCCTTGGGCTTCTGAGGCAGTCACTGTGGAAGTAGATTGCCAACCTTCCTTCTGAGGAGTGGCTGAGGGGTTTGTACCACCAGCCTTCTGGTTAGCAGTCAAATGCCATAGGCACTATGCCACCAGAGCTCCTCTATGGAAAAGAGGGCTTCTCAAAATAAAACTGAATTTCATAAAGTAAAGGATTGTATACTCTGCGCTCACTTGAATTAGTGGGTTTTGATTCATGCCTGTTAATAAGGTTCTAAAGAATAAGGAAAAACATGCTGCCAGGGACCTGATCCATATTGTCCTGGTGCTCTGGGCCATGAGCCATCCTGAGTTGACTATATTTGAGACTAAAAGGATTGATCAGCTTCAACACCAGAAGCCCACATGTATGTATTCCTGAGACCACAGGATTGGCACAGTTCCTTGAAGACAATCAGGTAGAATTTAAGCCAATGAGACAATCACAGTAGAGAACCAGCATTGACTAGTGGGCTGTATGAGGCTACTTCCATTATCCGTCATCCTGCCAGAGGACACAAAACTGGTTATTTGGGATACTCTATGCTCCACAATTTTAAGAATAGAAATCTGGCAGATCCCATTTTAGTTCTACTATGTTGTTATATGCCGTCGAGTTGGACCCGACTCATAGCAATCCCTTCTTGGGTTTCGGAGTCAGTATCACTATGGAAGTAGATTGCCCAACCTTCCCACTATGGTCATGAATAATCCAAGGAAGAGAGAAGAATCATGACTTCTTGCTCATAAGTCAAGTAATGTTTGAGCCATTGGAAAAAATAGATGTGTTTACATTTGCACTCAGATTATCTGGATCAATTCATATAAGAGTGATTCATAGAAAGCAGTTGTGTTTTTAAATAGATCTTTTCTATACTACAAGTAGTTATAGTGGTGCAGTGGTTAAAACACTCAGCTGTTAACCAAATAGTCAACAATTCAAATCCACCAGCTACTCCATATGAGAAAGAAGAATCAATCTGCTTCTGTAAAAATTTACAGCCTTGGAAATCCTATGGGGGCAGTTCTACTTTGTCCTATAGTGTTGCTGAGTTGGAATCAACTTGATGGCAGTGAGTTTTTGGTTTGGTCCTACACTGCAGTGCTGATTTTCTGAATGTCAGAAGGGTTTATTTGGGCCAGATGGTCTTTAAATATTTCATGTAGCATATATGTGTTCATATTTATGTTGTTTGGTTTGCTGGGGCAAGAAGAGTCCTTGGCATTAGTGTACTAGATTGAGATCGGGGCTCCAACTTTTATGAGGCAAATAACTTTTGGCATAACCTGTCTAACCATTTCCTTGTGTGTAAAAGAGAGATGACAGCACTGCATGATGATGTACAGGGAGCTATGAGTACAAGTTGACATCTTAATCTCTAAGGAGATATTATGGAACGAAAAGGAGAAGTCATTAATTCCTTCTCTGGGGTAGAATCAGAGAAAGTGACATCTACCTTGGAATTAAATGTTGTGTAGAATTTCATTCTAAAAAAAAAAAAAAAAAGGAAAAGGAAGAAGCAATCTTTATATGGGCGAGAGTTTAAGCACAACAATACAGGTGGGAGTGAAACTCTGTGCCTTGTGTTCTGAATTTGTTCTGCAGCATGCTGTCGCTGACCCATTCATGCCTCTTTGGCATTCACCACTCCAGTACTATGTTTCCTACTGGAATGGCCTGTCAGTGTCTGCCTAAGATGGGTAGGGCAGGCTGGAAATAACAGGGAGGGAATGTATCCAGAAGTAGTCCTCAGACAATGACAAATGATTGGAGAATAAGCATCCCACTCTCATTACCACTGGAGGAAATGGTGCAGTGGGGGTGTGATAATAGTAAGAAGAGTTCCACAATATTTTTTAGGACTACCCAATGAAATTGAACCCTAGTGGTTGTACTGCAATAATCAGCGTGATGATCACATCTTATTAGCTTTCTTAACTTTATATCTTCTGCCCAGTTTCCTGCTGGTACTTCTTGAGAAGACCTCCCAAATAAAGCACTTGCACTCAAATTCTTGATTCAGACTCTGCTTCTGGGAAAATCAACTAAAGATAGAATGATTTGTTAGAACTATAGGATATATGGAGAGTATAGGCAGGAGCTGAGGAGGAAACTTATTTAGAGATAGATACTGAAGCCAAGTAGGGCACACTGTGCATTTTTAGACAATATAAATAATAAGGGGGACATTGAAACTCTAGGAAAATGGAGGAAGAAATATTTCATATCTACTCTTCAGAAACTCATCATCAAATCAATTCTGACTCATCGCAACCCTCATTGGGTTTCTGAGGCTATAAATCTTTATGGAAGTAGATTGCCCCATCTTCCTTCTGCAGAGCAGCTTAAGGGGTTGAATCGCTGACCTTCTGGTTAGCAGCCGGATACCTTATCCACTATGCTACTAGAACCCTGGTGGATAAGGCATTTGGCTGCTACCCAGTGGGTCAGTGGTTCAAGCCTACCAGCTTCTCTGTGGAAGGAAGATGGGGCAATCTACTTCCATAAAGATTTATGGCCTCAGAAACCCAATAGGGGTTGCGATGAGTTGGATTTGACTCGATGGCAATGAGTATGAGTTCACTCTTTAGACAACAAACACTGCCAGATTTAGGATGAAATATGTACAAGAAAGCATACTACTTTAGAAAATTAATTAATCTAAGGTAATATTCTGGTAATAATGAAGCCTGAATTAGTGAATTAATAGAAAATTTACAATTAATGTGATATGAATATTGAAGAAAGATTATGTACAATTGATGATGAAGATAACTAACATCTTGGATGGTGACAAATGAATAAATGGTGAAACACTAAAAAAAGATTGCAACAATGGAAATATAAAATGATAAATTTGTGGTGCTAGTTGAAAATTCAAATGGCAATATCTAATCTTGTGATCTAATAAGCATTTGGTGAATTTATTTTAAACCAGGCAATAGCTAGGTCCTGAAAGTGAGATGCTTCAATCTTTGCCCTTAAGTAAGTTACATATGGTAGGACAGTTTTAAATGTGAGGTAGATTGAGAAGACTATGAGCATATAAGTTGTAGATAAAACTGCAGCAGTTGATTTCTCTATCTAGAGTGTTCTACTATTTGTCTAAGATAAGCTTTCTTACTTAGTGGAAGGAAGGAATTTGTTTTCATAGGCAAATAGTGCTTTGGATCCAGAAAAGATGGATTACAATATTTTGGCCCAGAAAGCTTTAACATGAATATTTTTTAAAAAAGGGGAAAAATAGGTGTATAGTCAAAAGAATTATGATTTCCCATGATTCAGGTGATGTAGAATAATAAAAATTACAGGAACTTGATAATACTCTTTCTTGCTAATGTAAATAAGATTTAAATAGCAGAGAAAATGAAAAGAATATATATTTGTGGGTATAGTATGAGTATATATTGGTATGGCATAGGATATTTCCACATATGTGTTTGTATATGTTGCAAATATATCCATAAGTATAGCAGAGCATACAGAGGGCAAAGCTATGAAAACTTCTTCAAACTCACTGCCATTGGGTCAATCCTGACTCATAGTGACCCCTCCTTGGGTTTCTAAGGTAGTATCCTACAGATATGGTCAGCAGCAGGGATCCAGGTGAGGAGAGAGAACTCAGGCATGCCCAAAGCAGCAGGGCAGGAGAACAGGAGAAAGGGGATTAAAGGCCCAGGAACCAGGAGAGAGGAGCAGTCAGCCACAGGGATTCAGGTGAGGAGAGGGAACTCAGGCACGCCTAAAGCAGCAGAGCAGGAGAGCAGGAGAAAGGGGATTAAAAGGCCCAGGAACCAGGACAGAGAAGGAGTAAGCCACAGGGACCCAGGTAAGGGAGGTACACAAGGTTTCCAACAGGGAGACAAACCTGTGTGTTGGTTTGTCCTACTGTGGTGGTGTGTTGATATGAGTTTTGAGGCTGAGCCACTGGTTTCAAACCCAGCGGGATGCACATGGTGCACAGCCCAGCTTACAGACTGAGACAGACTAGGAAGAAGGAAGAGGCCATCCAATTCTCAAACAATTGGCCGGGGAAAACCCTATGAACAGCAAAGAAACACTGTTTGATACATTACTATGCAACTTTATGAATAGTCTAGTTAGGTTAGAAGGCTCTCAAAATAGGACTGGGAAAGAGCTGCATCATCTGAGTAAATCCAGCCTTACTCATGTGGATAAGGTAAAGCTTTCAAGACCTCCATTTGCTGATGTGGCACCACTCAAATTGAGGAGAAACAGATGCAGACATCCATTAATCATCAGAACATGGAATGTATGAAGTATGAATCTAGGAAAACTGGAAGTTGTCAAAAAAGAAATGGAACACATAAAGATTGGTATCCTCGGCTTTAGTGAGCTGAAATGGACTGTTTTGGGCCATTCTGAATCAGACAACCATGTGATCTACTATGCCCGGAATGACAGTTTGAAGAGGAATGGTGTAGCATTCATCATCACAAAGGATGTTTCAAGA
>NW_006921776.1:1112703-1113363 GCF_000298275.1 Orycteropus afer afer
ATATATCCCTCCTGAATTTAGAGATCATCTAAAGAAGAGATTTGATACATTGAACCAAAAATGACCAAAAGCCAGAAGAATTGTGGGAGGATATCAAGAACATTATCCATGAACAAGGCAAGAGATCACTAAAAAGACAAGAAAAGAAGACCAAAATGGATGACAGAAGAGACTCTGAAACTTACCCTTGAGTGAAGAGTAAGTAGCTAAAGCAAATGGAAGAAATGACAAGATAAAAGAGCTGAACAGAAGATTTCAAAAAGCAGCTCGAGCAGACAAAACCAATTACTATAATGGAATGTGCAAAGATCTGGAGTTTGAAAACTAAAAGGGAGGAACATGCTCGGCATTTCTCAAGCTGAAAGAATTGAAGAAAAAATATAAGCCTCGGGTTGCGATATTGAGAGATTCTATGGGCAAAATATTGAATGATGCAGGAAACATCAAAGAAGATGGCAGGAATGCACAGAGTCACTGTACCAAAAAGAACTGGTCGATCTTCATCCATTTCTGAAAGTGGTATATGATCTAGAACCAATGGTAATGAAAGAGGAAGTCAAAGTTGCAATGAAAGAATTGGCGAAGAACAAGGCTCTTGGAATTGACGGAATACCCATTGAGATATTTCAACAAACAGATACTCCATTGGAGGCACTCACT
>NW_006921776.1:1114576-1129850 GCF_000298275.1 Orycteropus afer afer
TGGACTGCTAAAAGAACTAACAGATCTGTCCTGGAGGAAGTGCACCTGAAATGCTCCTTGGAAGCGAGAATGGCTAGACTTCGTCTCACCTATTTTGGTCATGTTGTCAGAAGGGACCATTCGCTGGAGAAGGATGTCATGCTTGGCAGAGTGGAGGGTTGACGATAGAGGGGGAGGCCTTCAACAAGATGGATTGACACAGTGGCTGTGATGATGGGCTCAAGTATAGCAGGGATCATGGAACTGGTGTGGGATCGGGCAGTGTTTCGTTCTGCTGTGTATGGGGTCGCTATGAGTTGGAAACGACTTGATGGCACCTAACAACAATATCACTACAGAAGTAGATTGCCCAACCTTCCTCCCAAGGACTGGCTGCTGGGTTTGAACTGCCAGACTTCTCGTTAGCAGTCAAATGCCTTAGGAATTATGCCACCCGAGTTCCTAGGAAAACTTCTTAGCCATAAACAAAAACTTTGAGGGAATGAATCACTGGTCTTGGAGACTCAGAACCAAAGTCTCAGGGGACCACAAGGTCAACTGGCACAACATAGGTCAACTGGCACAACATAATCCACAAAGAAAATATTCTACATCCTACTTTGGTGAGTAGCAACTGAAGTCTTAAAAGCTTTTGAGCATCCATCTAATTATGACTATTGGTCTCTCCTTGTTTGGGTAAAAGAAGAATGAAGAAAATCAAAGACACATGGAAACAGTTAGTTCAAAGGACTAATGGACCATGCAAGCCTCAGGCTCTATGACTCTGAGACCAGAAGATCTAGATGATGCCCAGCTATCACTACCAACTGCTCTCAAAGGGATCATATTAGAAGGTCCTGGATAGAGTGGGAGAAAAACACAGAACAAAATTCAAAATCATAGGCTCACTGTCAGATTGAGACTGGTAGGCCACAGAAACTGTGGTCCTTAGTTAGTCATCCTTTGTACCTGGAACTGAACTCACTTCTATGGCTCAATTTTCAGCCAAATAATAGACAAGTCTACAAGGTGAACAATAACAATAGGGAGGTACACATCCCTTAGACGATCAACCCAAAAAGACAGCATTAGTCCAAGAAAAATTCAGAAGGCGGTAAAACCAAAAAACAAATCCAATTCCATTGAGTCAATTCTGACTCTTGGTGGTCATAGAGAACATAATAGAACTGACCCAAGGCTGTAAATCTTTATGGAAGCAGATTGCCTCATTTTTCTCCCATGGAGCTGCTGGTGGATTCAAACCACCAATCTTTTGTTTAGCAGTCGAATTTCTTAACCACTGTACCACCAGAGCTCCTTAGAAAGTAGGAAGGGTTAGGAAAGAGGAAGAAGAGAAACAAAAAACACAAGGAAGAAGTGGGAGGAGTCTTATTACATTACTGAGATTGCAATCAATGTCACAAAACAAACATGTGTAGGTGTTGTTGAATGGAAAGCTAATTTGCCCTGTAAACTTTCACCAAAATCACAACAAAAAGTCACTGTTTTTCTTTAAAAAAAATAAAATCTGGCAATCTACTTTGGAGAACAGCTCTACTCTGTCATACACAGGGTCACCATGGGTCAGAAAAGCAGACAGCAACTTCCCAGCTATGAGAGATCTCTCTGCCACAGATTCCTTTGTAAAAGAGGCAACATAATAGAACCTATCTTATAGGACTGTTGGGAGAAATTAAATGGGTTAATTTATGTGAAGTGTTCAGTACTGAGCCTGGCACTAAGTACTTATTCAAAATGTGTTAGCTATTACCAGTGTTATTCAATCCAGCCAATTCTGTAATACTGGCTCCTTTCTTAGTATCCCAGACATAAGTTTATCTACTTGCTTGTGTACTTTGCTTTTTCCCACAAGAATGTCTATGTCACAGTGGCATTTCTACCCTAATAAAGGGGTGGGGGTGGGGGAGAAATTATGTATCTTTTCTTTTGATGACATTTACCTACTCTGTAAATAGTAACTAATGTTTGGCTTCTTAGGAAAGAAAAAATGACTGAATTGTGTTATGTAATTCAGGGAAAACACTAAAAAATATGTTCTATGCTTGTGTAATTTTTTAAATAATATTCCAATACAATTCAGCTTTCCATATATGTATTATATGTACATATATATTATATGTATAATATATATTTCTTTTGTAAAGGAAAATAATATGGAGTGTGTACATGATAGTGAGAGTACCAAATTTCCTCAGGTTTTTCTGGGCCTTTTTGTGTAATTAAAGTAATGTATTTTTGAATAATTATATCATCTTCTTAAATATCTGCACTTGTGTCACATCAAGAGTTTTCGGGCATTGGTCAATATGAATTACATAATCTCGTAGTTCTTAGCATTGTGTTGGTAGTTTTAAAAACTATTAGGGCTACAATTTCTTGTAAATGATTTGTACCTAAATTCTCACATTCTTACTCTTTAACCAAAACTAGATTATTTTCCTTAAGGATAGTTACTTCAGATTTGGATAGAGTGGGAAAACAGTGTGGAACAAAATTCAAAATCATAAAAAAAGACCAAGTTTGCTGGTCTGATGGAACCTGGTGAGACCCCTGAGACTATGCCCCCTAGTTTCTGGTCTGGAACTGAACTCACTGCTGTGGCTTCCAGCCAAACAATAGACAGGCACAAAAAGTGAACATTTACACCAGGTGGATACACTCCTTGGAGAGGTCAGTTGTGGGAGAACAGAAGGGCAGTGTTTGCACAAGAAGATAATTCAGAGGGTGGGAGTGCATGGGAGGGAAGGACACAGGGAAGAGGTAACTATGGGGAGGAAATGGGAAGAGAATTGTTACATTGTGGGGAATTTCAGTCAATGTCATGAAACAAAATGTGTATGATCTGTTGTTGTTTTTTAGGTGTTGTCAAGTCATCTCTGACTCACAGTGGCCCTATGTACAATAGAATGAACTCTGCCCAGTTCTGTGGCATCCTCATGATTCTTGCTATACCTTATCCCATCATTGCAGCCACTGTGTCAATACATCTTGTTGAGGGTCTTGCCCTTTTCTGTTGACCCTCCACTGTACCAAGGATGATATCCTTTTCCAGGGAATGGTTCCTTCTGACAACATCACCACCAAAGTAGGTGAGATGAAGTCTGGCCTTTCTTGCTTCCAAAGAGCATTCTGGCTGCACTTCTTCCAGGACAGAATAGTTCTTTTAGTAGTCCATGGTACTCTCAGTATTCTTCACCAGCACCACAACTCAAAAGCATCAACTCTTCTTCAGTCTTCCTTAGTCATTCATTGTCCAGCTCTCACATGCATAAGAGGCGATTGAAAATAGCATGGCCTGGGTCAGGCACACCTTAGTCTTCAAGGAGACATCGTTGCTGCTCAGCACTTTAAACAGGTTTTTGCAGCAGATTTGTCCGATGCAGTATGTCATCTGATATCTTGACTGCTGTTTCCATTCATGTTGATTGTAGAACCAAGTAATATGAAGTACTTGACCACCTCAATCTTTTCTCTGTTTATCATGATGCAGCTTATTGGTCCAGTTGTGAGGATTTTTTGTTTTCTTTATGTTGAGGTGTAATCCACAATGCAGACTGTAGTCTTTAATCTTCATCAGTAAGTGTTTTAAGTCATCCTCACTTTCAGCAAGCAAAGTTGTGTCTTCTGCATATCACAGGTTGTTAATGAGTCTTCCTCCAATCCTGGTGCCATGTTCTTCATATTATCCAGCTTCTCCAATTACTTGCTCAGCATGCAAATTGAATAAGTATGATGAAAGTATACAACCTGCTGTATGGAAAATGAATTTGCTCTGTAAACTTTCACACAAATCACAATATTTTTTTTTAAAGGACAGATACATGAGATTTGACAATTTATGACATAAAGGAAGTAAAAGAGCTGAAAAGAAGATTTCAAAGAGCAGTTTGAGAATACAAAGTAAACTATTATAATGAAATGTGCAAAGACCTGGAGATAGAAAACTAAAAAGGAAGACCATGCTCAGCATTTCTCAAGTTGAAAGAACTGAAGAAAAAATTCAAGGCTTGGGTTGCAATATGGAAGCTCTGGTAGCATGGTTCCTAAGGCACTTGACTGCTAACCAGAAGGCTGGCGGTTCAAACCCACTGGCACTCCTCAGAAGGAAGATGGGGCAATCTACTTCCATAGTGATACTGCCTTGGAAACCCAAGGAAGGGTCGCTATGAGTCGGGTCCGACTCGATGGCACATAACAACAACAACACATGGGAAAAATATTGAAAGATGTAGGAAGCATGAAAAGAAGATGGAAGGCATACATAGGGTCCCTAAACACAAAATAATTTGAAGTTCAACCATTTCAGGAGTTAGCATATGATTAAGAACTGATGGTAATGAACAAGAAGTCCAAGCTGCATTGAAGGCATTGGTGAAAAATAAGTCTCCAGGAGTTGACTTAATACCTATTGAGATGTTTCACCAAACATATGCAGCACTGGAGGTGCTCACTCATCTATGCCAAGATATTTGGAAGACAGCTACTTGGTCATCTGACTGGAAGAGACACATATACATGTCTATTACAAAGAAATGTGACCCATTAGAATGTGGAAATGATTGAACAATATCATTAATATCTCATGAAAGTAAAGTTATATTGAAGAAAGTTCAAAAAGAGTTGCAGCAGTGCATTTACAGAGAACTACCAGAAATTAAAGTTGGAATAAGAAGAGGATGTAGAATAAGGGATATTTTTGCTGATGTTAGATGAACCTTGGCTGAAAGCAGAGAATAGCAGAAAGATATTTATCTGTGTTTTCTTAGCTATGCTTGTGTGGATCATAACAAATTATGAATAAAATTGTGAAGAATGAGAATTCCAGAACACTTAATTGTGTTTATGCAGAAACTGTACCTAGACCAAGAGGCAGTAGTTTTAATAGAACAAGGGGATACTCCATGGCTTCAAATCAGAAAAAAATGTGCCTCAGAATTATATCTTTTCATCACATTTTTTCAATTTACATGTTGAGCTAATAACCCTAGAAGCTATACTGAATAAAGAAGAACACAGCTATAGGATATAAGGAAGACTTATTAACAATCTAAGCTATGTGGATGACACAACCTTGCTTGCTGAAAATAAAGAAGACTTGAAGTACTTACTGAGGAAGATCAAAGACTGCACCCTTCAGTATGGATTTCACCTCAAAATAAAGAAAACAAGAATCCTCACAACTGGACCAATGAGCAAAATCATGATAAACAGAGAAACTATGGAAGTTACTTAGAATTTCACTTTTCTTGTATACATAATTTATGCCCATGGATGTAGCAGTCAAGAAATCAAACAACATATTTCATTAGACAAATTTGCTCCAAAAGACCTCTAAAGTTTCAAAAAGCAAGCTATCACTTTGAGGAATAAGCGTGCCTTACCCAAGCTATAATATTAGCAATTGTGTCTTATGCATATGAGATTTGCACAATGAATAAGAAAGACAAAGGAAGAATTGATGCATTTGAATTATGGTATGAGTGAAGAATAATGAATATACCATAGACTGAGAGAAGAACAAAGAAGCCTCTCTTGGAAGAAGCATAGCCGGAAGGTTTCTTAGAAGCAAGGATGGTGAGACTTTGTCTCAAATACTTCGGACATATTATCAGGAGGCACCAGTCCCCGGAGAAGTACATCATGCTTGGTAAAGTTGAGGGTCAGCAAAAAAGAGGAAGACCCTCAATGAGATGGACTGATACAGTGGCTGCATCAATGGGGTCAAACAATAACATTTGTTGGAATGGTCCAGAAACCAGTCAGTGTTTTGTCCCATTGTACATAGAGTCACTATGAGTCAAAAGAAACATAAATACACTTAACAACACTCTGATAATTTAATATATATTTCATGACCTTAACTTGTAATTAAATTTTTAATTTATTTCTTCAATCAATGGTCAATTAATCAACAAGTATTTATAGAGATCTACTGAGATAATAGATCTTTTTGCTTAAGGCTCAGGCTTGGTGGAGGAATGATTCACATGGGAACAACAACTCTGATTTATTTACTCTTTCAATAATCTCTCCAGTAGATTGCTAGTTACTTGCCTTTAATGAGCTGGTAGAGCTGAGTGATTTCTACAAAAAAGTGTAGACTGGCAAAGAAGCAATTTTCAGAACCCAATGAGGCCATAACCTGGTCAGCAGTTGGGAGAACTGGAGACTATGAAAGTGTTATTGTTTCTCCATGTTGCTGCTTGTTCTGTGAGGATAAAATCCAGTTTTACCTACATTAAATAAATGTGTATCCTTTGTTTCTGGTGATGCGATTCTGGGAATCACATTCCTAACACTCAGGGGGAAATAACATATAACCCACATTTTGCCAAAACTCTACGTTATCCTACCAAGTTATAAGAAAGGCAATTAACCATAGATCTCTCAAAAACCAGGAGCATGCAAGATTGCAGGCTTCTCAAACTTTTGGTTTTAGGATCACTTTATACTCTTTAAAAATTATTCAATATCTCGAAGAGCTTTTGTTTATGTGGGTTGTAACTATCATTACTATTTTAAGAAATAAAACGAAGAAATTTTCTGAAATTGTGGTCATTAATTTATTTTAATATAACAATAATAAGTACATTAAACTTTAAATGTTTCAAGGTGAGATATGTATTTGAGGCTTTTTTCACTCAATTCATTTATTTCATTCAGCAAATACTAAATATTCTACTATGTGTTCTACATTGAATATACAACAAAAATCCTACATTGTTCAATGCAACAGTACTTCATAGTTCTGTACATTGGGTATAATTTACACTATTCTACACACTAAAAAAAAAAAAAATCAAAAGCAAACTCACTGCTGTTGAGTCCATTTGACTCATAGTGACCCTTCCTTGGGTTTCTGAGGAGCTATCTCTATGGAAATAAATTGTCCAATCTTCTGAGGATTGGCTGGTGGGTTTAAACCATCAGCCATCAGCCTTCTGGCTAGGAGTCAAATATCTTAGGCACTATGCCACCAGAGCTCCCATCACTAGGTACACTTATACCTCATATCTGTATGATAGGAGATGGAGAAGCATCAAGCATCAAGCAGAAATTGAAAGGAAGAGGAAGAATTACAAAAGAATCCCTGCAAACATATACATTAAGGTTGGAAGTTAGTTGGTGAATTAAAAACAAAATGAAAAACAAAAAGAAACCCAAGGCAGAATCAAGGAAAATTCTGTATATGCATCTTAAATTTTAAATTTTATTTTAAACACACAAGTGCACATTGAAGCACATGGAGACATTGCTCTCTTGATGCGTATATAGTATGGGTATTTTGATCTGATTAGTTAGTTAAATAGAGTTCTGTTTTGTCTTCCTTATGTGTACCATAAACATAATAACTTCTCAGTAATTTGCAGCTTTGATTTTATTAAAGAAGAATAGGAACATAAAAACACTGTCAAAAACAATTTTGAGATAGAATTATTCCAGATTTTTTGTTATTTTACCAGATCATTTACAATTGCTTTGCCCACACAACACTTTTCTTGGAATGAGGGATAAAACCAAAACCAAACACCCTGCTGTTGAGTCAGACCCTATTCATAGCGACCCCTTCTTGGATTTCCAAGTTGGTATCACTACTGAAGTAGATTGCCCAACCTTCTTCCTGAGGAGTGGCTGGTGGGTTTGAACCACCAGCTTTCTGGTTAGCAGTCAAATGCCTTAGGCACTATGCCACCAGAGGGAGATTTGCTTTTATTTGCACACATTACAAGTCATTCTAGAGACTAGGATCAAAGATGGTGGACCAGATAGATGTACAATACAGACCATCCACACAAAGATTCAAGAAACTAAGTGAAATGGTTACAGATGACAATCCTGTAATCCAAAGCTTCAAAGAAAATGGTAAGTAGATCAAACACCAATGAGAGGAAGAAACTGAATGAGAAAAGCAAACAAGAAGATATATAGAGTGGTGAACTGCCCACCAGCACAGTGAATCCATTTTGAATTATTGCTAGCAGCACTCTGAATGAGGCAAGAATGAAATAGCTGGCTCCACTTGCCTGGGACTGCACTGCATCAGTGACTAGCTACCAGAGAGATGTGATCTCCCCTCTTATCCTGCACAACCTTTTGGTAGCAAGTTATGACCCTCTTCTCCCACCCACCGGGCAGCTGGTCAAATTCCCCCACTGCCAGTGTTCTGCCACTTTTTCCCTTTTCTGTTTTCTTTATCAGTCATCTTAATTCTTCTCCCCCTACCCTTTTTTATTTTTATTCCATCCACTTATTTTTTCCCCACCTCTTTCTGTCTTTTATCCAGCAAACTGTGTCCCCTGCTGTTCCCTTTCTGGTCAGCAATCCACACCCCTGCAGCATGACCACTGTAGTCCTGCCACAGCCATGTTTGGCAGCAAGTGCTTTCACAGTGTTTCACTATGCTGATATTTTTTCCCCTTTTTCTTTTGTCTTAGTTCTTCCCTCTTCCTTGTTATTTTTTTCTTTCTTTTATTCTTCTCCCTACTGACAGCAACAGACACCAACTGACACCAACTGTAAAAACAGCAAGGAGGCCACATGTTCTGACCTCCTCTAATCTCACAAGAGGAAGACAGCAGTGACCCAAGGCCTATTACTGCAAGGCCAAACATGCTGCCTCCCTCCAGCCCTTTCACCAACCGTTCCTCCCAAAGCACCCACCACCTCTCTCCTGGGTTCGATAATTCACTGCAGTGGCCACACAGAACTCTCAGATTACAGGGTTTATTAGGGAAGCACCAGGCTACAACTCAAGTTCAGGAAGAACGCTCAGTCTCTCTCCCAGCCCACCGTCCCTCAGCCAACAGTCTCTCACAGTCTCTTTCCCGGCAGTGCTGGTCCCTCGGTGTCTCACTCAGCAATGCGTCTCTCTTGCATCTCTTTCCCAGAAACGTGTGTCTCAGGAGCCCGTGTCTCTTTCAGCAGCACGTCTTCCTCAACCAGCAGTCAGAGAGAGTTCTGCCTCCAGGAGACCTCCTTTTGACCCTGGCAGGGTGGCCAAACTAGCCAATCATAGCATCAGAACTCTAAGCACCTGAGAGAGAGTGGGCACCTCCCAGAACACTGTTTTGTGCCACTCCCAACAGAAATACTCCAGGTGGACACCTTCAGCAATCAGGAGCTCCTCAGTTGCTCATAGAAAATCCCACCTTGGAGTTTACAAAGACTTATGGGTAGAAAAGCCACACTAAATAATTTATTACACCACACCTGCTTTTGTTGTTGTTTTTCTCCTGCAGAGCAGGAGGTCACCCCTGTGGTCAGCAGCACCTGCTCCTGCCCCTCTGCTGATGGAGGCGCATACTCCTGTGGAGTGAGCTGCACATTCCTGCTGCAGCTATTTCTGGCAGCTAACACTTGCATAAGCACTATGCCACTCTTTCCTCCCATTTTTCATTTTCTTTCATTTTCTCATGTAAGTCCTTCCCTGCCCCCCACTTTCCTCTTCTTCTTTTTTTTCTTTATTCCCCTCTCACCCTGTAGTTTTTCTTTTTTGTTTTGATCCCATGGAGCAGTTGTCCCATCCACCTACCACCTCCACATTCCATAGCACCTATCCTTGCCTCGCTGCTGATGGTGATGCATACTACTACAGAGTGAGTGCTGTGATCCTGTCACAGCTGTGTTTGATAGATAGTGCTTGCACCACTATCGACTAAAAGAAAGAAAAAGGGAAAATAATTGCAGCATTTTTTCTTCTCCTTTTTTTTTTCTTTCTTCTTAGACTTTCCCTCTCCCTCCCCCTTTTTTCTTTTCTTTTGTTTTTCCTCTCCCCCTTTTCTTCTTTCTTTTTATTTTATTCCCTAAAGGTTGGGGACAGTGATCCTACTCAGTCACCTATGTCACACCTGCCAATCTACCTACTGGTTAAGTGCCACAACTACCTTCAGCACCACTGCATTGATGACAAAGAGTGGCTAACACTTTCCCAGCCTACCTTCAACTGTTCTACATGACCAACAAACAAGGACTTGTGTCCACACTCCCACCTGATACCAAATCCACCCAGGTATAGGTGGTAATGCCTCAATCCTGCTAGACCATCAACCAGAGTAGCAAGTCCACTTCATTGCCCATACATATTAATACAAAACAATACAAAAAAATGGTGAAGCAAACCAATATACAATCATTAAATAAATACAGTAAAATTGCAATGTCTTGGAGACTACAGACAACTTCAAATCACACAAAAAGAACAGGTCAAAAGCATTCAAGCAAGTGACCAAAATACAGAATATGGATATCTTCCAAAGAAATAAATGCTATTGGACCTACCTGATAAAAAATTCAAAGGAAGTATATATTTTTTTCCTTTCAACAGACTCAGGGATAGATTAGGGAAACACAGGCAAAAACAAGGAGAACACAGACAAAATTCTAGAAGAATTCTGGAAAACAATACAAGAACAAATTGACAAAACAAAAGAAAAATGATAAGCCATACAAAAACAGCAAATAGAAATCCAAATTAGTATTAAGATTTCATAAATATATAATGCATTAGAAGGACAAAGGAGTAGAATTGAATCAAAGGAAGACAGAATTAGTGAAATTGAAGACAAATCTCTCAATAATAATCTTTTAGAGAACCAACCAGAAAAAAAAGAATGAAAAGATGAAGAAGCCATAATAATTATACAGGACACCATCAAGGGGAATAAATTACATGTGAGTGGAATTCTAGACCAGGAAGAGATGAAAAGAAAGCAAGGAGAAAATTGTTGAAAATTTGTTGGAAAAAAATTACCCTAGTATCATGAGAGATGAGAAAATATGTATTCAAGAAGCTCAACAAATCCCAAATAAGATACATCCCAAAATAAAATCACTAAAACATATCATAATAAAACTTTCCAAAACCAAAGAGAAAGAAAGATTTCTGAAAGCAGCTCAGAAAAAATAAAAACTTATGTGCAAAGATGAACCAATGAGACTAAGCTGTGATTTGTTGGCAGAAATCATGCAGGTGAGAAGACAATGGGATGACATACATAAAACCTTAAAAGAAAAAAAAAAATGCCAACTAAGAATTATATATCCCATGACATCATCCCTCAAATATGATAGTGAAATCAGGATATTCCCAGTAAATATAAATTTAAAGAATTTGTGAAAAACCAGACCAATCTTACAAGAAATGATAAACAGAGTCCTTTTGTCAGGGAAGCAACAATAGAAGACAACATCCTGGTATCAAGACAAATGACAATGCCACCCAGAAACTAATCCAGATATTGATGTATAAAAAATAAATAAGACTAAAAACAGAGAACCAGAGATGTCAATCTGTAAACCATGACAACTACAAAGCAAAAGGAGAGAATAAATGTTATAGTTACAGAACTTTCAAATGCACAGGAAATCAAGATGATATTAAGATAAAATAGGCTGTTTTACAGTTGGAAAGATAATAATAAATTAGAGGGTAACTTAAAGAGAAGAAATAAAACTTATCATCAAAATATAAAAGAAGGAAATCATAAAGACTAAATAAATACTAAAACAGCAGCAATAAGGAAAATGATAAGAAAATCTGTAAATGAATTGAACTCAACACAGAAAAATACATGGAGTAAAGGAATCAACCACACCTTGAACACACACTTTCTCTCTTACATGCATACAAACACAGCAAAATGACAGCAGCAAATTCATACCATCAATAATTACTCTGAATGCTAATGGATTAAATCCACCAGTAAATAGACAGAGTAGGAGAATGTATAAGAAAACTTGACCCATCAATATTCTATCTACAGCAGATACATTTTAGACATAAAGACAAAAAATAAGCTAAAAATCAAAGGATGGAAAAATATATATCAAACAAATGGCAACAAAAAAACAGCAGGAATGGCAATATTAATTTCTAAGGCACACTTTAAGGCAAAAACCATTTTAAGGCAAAATGAAAAAAAACAGCTATGGAAAGACATTATATAATGATTAAGGTGTCAATTGAAATTGAATAAGAGGACATAACAATAATAAATAACTATGTATCCAATGAATGGGCCCCAAAATACAGAAATCAAAATTCAACAGAATTGAAAAAAAGTAGACAACTCCACAATAACAGGAGGAGACTTTAACACACTACTTTTGATGAATAACAACTAGAAAGAAACTCATAAAAGATACACAAGATCTAAACAATCCAGTCAAGCAAATAGATCTCATAAACAATATGGTAGTTAAGGTTGTTGTCACCTTGGCTGGGCCTGGTTGAGTGGCTGGGCAGCTGGATGTAGTTATTACCCTTGGTGAGATTGGTAATTACCTCCCTGGTGGAATCTACTAGAGCTGAGTAGCTGCTTTAGGGATGTTGTCTGCTTCTTGTATATAAGAAGCAGCTTTAGGAATGGTCTCCAGCTTTTTGGAATGCTTGAACTCTGCATGTAGCCAAGTCATTGTTCAGCAGCCTACCATGCCCTGTTGATCTTGGTACTTCTTCTGGACTTGAATTAGTTACCTGCTGTGTTGTTTGGTAACATTAGGACTATGCTTTTTTACTTGTTGACCTTGGGTTTGTCAGCCTCAGCAGCAAACATTTGTCTGAGTGAAGAAACGCCTCCAGCTTCAGTGGGCCAGGGGCAGGAGGCAGAGCTGAAGTCCAAGGTTGAGGGGCTTTTACCCAGCCCCTAGAGCCTGGCACTTTGAACTCAGACTTAAAGCCTCCAAACTGTAAGAGAATAAACTTCTGTTTGTTAAAGCCATCCCATTAGTGGTATTTTCTGTTAAAACAGCACAGAGGTAACCAAAACAGACAGATAGAGAACAGCCTACCCCACAACATTACAGTATACATTATTTTCCAGTACACATGAAATATTCTCTAGGATAGACCATATATTAGGCCACAGAGCAAGACTTAATAAATTTAAAAACATTGAAATACTACAAAGTATCTATCTTCTCAGATAAAAAAGTAAAAAAAAAAAAAAAATTAGAAATCAACAGCAAATGAGATACATGGAAACTGAAAACTACCTTGCTTAAAAACTACTGGGTAATTGAAGAAATAATAAGAAAAAATTCCTTGACTCAAGCAAGAATGAAAATATAACATACCAAAATCTTTGGGACATAGCAAAAGCAGTGCTTAAAGAACTATTTATAGCAACAAATAAACACATCAAAAAAGAAGAAAGAACCCAAATAAAAACCTTATTCCAACATCTCCAACAATTATAAGAAGAACAACAAAAAATCCTATAGTCACTAGAAGCAAGAACATAAAGATTAGAGCTGAAATAAATGAAACAGAAAACAGTAGAAAGACTCATCAAGACCAGAAAATGATTATTTGAAAAGATTAATAAAATTGACAAACCAGTGGCATATTCAACAAAGGAAAAGAAGACGATGATACAAACAACACAAATAATAAATGAAAAGCAATGGTCACAACAGAACCAACTAAAATAAAAAAAGATAATAAAAAATACTACGAACACATTTGAAAATCTAGAAGAAATGGACACATTTTAGAAACATACTACCTACCCAAAGTAACATAATCTGAGGTAAAAAATTTGAACAGACCCATCAATAAAAGAAGAAATTGAACAGATCATTAAAAAAATAAAAATAAAAAAAACCTCACAACAACAAAAAGTACTGGCCCCCCACAAAAAGCACTTCACTGGTGAATTCTACCCAACATTCAGAGAAGAGCTGACACCAATTCTACTCAAGCTATTCTAGAACATAGAAAATGCTTGAACACTCTCAAACTCATTTTATGAAGCAAGCATAACTCTGAAACCAAAATCAGACAAAGAAAGCATTAAAAAAATAAAACTATAGACCAATATCCATCATGAACATGGAAACAAAAATTCTCAACAAAATCCTGGCTGATATAATACAGTATCATGTCAAAAAATGAATACATCATGATCAAGTGGGATTCATACCAACTATGCAAGGGTGATTCAACATTAGGAACACAATTGATTTAAGCTACCACATAAATGTACTCATGAGGAACCTGTACATAGACCAGGAGGCTGTTGTTTGAACAGAACAAGGGGACACTGTATGGTTTAAAATCAAGAAAGGAGTGCATCAGGGTTGTATCCTTTTGCTGTACTTATTCAATCTATGTGCTGAGCAAATAATCCGAGAATCTGGACTATATGAAGAAGAATGTGGCATCAAGATTGGAGGAAGAATCATTAACAACCTGTGATATACTGATGACACAATTTTGCTTGCTGAAAGTGAGGATGACTTGAAGCACTTAGTGATGAAGATTGAAGAATACAGCCTGCAGTACAGATTACATCTCAATATGAAGAAAACAAAAGTTCTCACAACTGGACCTGTGAGCAGCATCATGATAAATGGAGAAAACATTGAAGTTATCAAAGACTTCACATAGCTTGGTTCTACAATAGACACCAGTGGAAGTAGCAGTCAGGAGATCAGACAACGTATAGCACTGGGCAAGTCACCTGCAAGGGACCTCTTTCTAGTCCTGAAGAGCAAAGATGTCTCCTTGTGGACTAAGGTGTGCCTGACATAAGCCTTGATATTTTCAATTGCCTCATATGCATGTTTGCTATTCATAAGGTTTTCCCTGGCCAATTCTTTGAGAAGTGGATGACCTCTTCCTTCTTCCTAGTCTGTCTCAGTCTATAAGCTGGGCTGTTCCCTGTGCACCAGGTGCATCTCGCTAGATTTTAAACACCAGAGGCTCAGCCTCAAAACTCACGTCTATATGTCACCACAATAGGACAAACCGACAGACAAGTTTGTCTTGCTGTTGGAGACCTCTCGTATCACCCCCAACTGGGTCCCTGTGGCTGACTGTACCTCTGTCTGGGTTCCTGGCTTTTAATCCCCTTTCTCCTGCCCTTCTGGCCTGCTGCTTTGGGCAGCCCTGAGTTGTCCCTGGGGCTGACTGCTCCTCTGTCCGGGTTCCTGGCTTTTATCCCCTTTCTCCTGCTCTTCCGGCCTGCTACTCTGGGCAGGCCTGAGTTTCTTCTCCTCACTTAATCCCTTTGGCTGATTGCTCTTCTCTCTGGATTCCTGGCTTTTAATCCCCTTTCTCCTGCTCTTCCCGCCTGCTACTTTGGGCGTCCCTGAGTTGTCTCTCCTCAGCTGTAACCCTGGATCACCGGTAGTTGGAAAATGTGGCCTTGGTGACAGAAATAATGCTGGAACTTGTATGGTAGAATTTTGCAAGACCAACAACTTGTTCATTGCAAACACCTTTTTTCAACAACACAAACGGAGGCTGTACACATGGACTTCACCAGATGGA
>NW_006921776.1:1138360-1146197 GCF_000298275.1 Orycteropus afer afer
AAAAGAACTAACAGATCTGTCCTGGAGGAAGTGCAGCCAGAATGCTCCTTGGAAGCAAGAATGGCCAGACTTTGTCTCACCTATTTTGGTCATGTTGTAGGAAGGGACCATTTCCTGGAGAAGGATGTCATGCTTGGTAGGGTGGAGGGTCGACGAAAGAGGGGGAGGCCCTCAATGAGATGGATTGACATGGTAGCTGCGATGACGGGCTTAAGTATAGCAGGGATTGTGGGGCTGGCGTGGGATGGGTCAGTGTTTCGTTCTGCTGTGCATGGGGTCGCTATGAGTCGGAAACTCCTCGATGGCACTTAACAAAAACAACAACAACATATGCATGTGAGAGCTGGACAATGAGTAAGGAAGACTGAATAAGAATTGATGCTTTTGAGTTGTGGTTCTGGTGAAGAATGCTAAAAGTATCTTGGACTGCTAAAAGAAGTAACAAATCTGTCCTGGAGAGTATGCAACTGGAATGTTCCTTGGAAGTGAGAATGGCCAGACTTCGTCTCACCTACTTTGGTCATGTTGTTAGAAATGACCATTAGCTGGGAAGGATGTCATGTTTGGTAAGGTGGAGGAATGACAAAAGAGGGGAAAACCCTCAACAGGATGGATTGGCACAGTGGCTGTGTGATGGGCTCAAGTACAGGAGGGATTGCTGAGCTGATGTGAGACCAGGTGATATTTCATTCTGCTGTGCATAGGGTCACTATGAATCAGAGATGACTTGATGGCACCTAACAACAACAACATAAATAAATAAATAAATAAATAAAATAAAGGAAAAAACAACATGATCATATCAATTGATGTAGAAAAGACATTTGACAAAATTCAACACGCGTTCTTGATAAAATGTTTATTAAAATGTTAATGGAAGGGAAATTCCTCAACATAATTAAAAGCATATTCACAAAAATGATGGTTAACAGTGTTATCAATGGAAAAAGACTGAAAATATTCCCCTTCTGCACCAGAACTGACAAGGATACTCTTTATCATCATTCCTTTATAATATTGTATTATAAGTTGTAGCCAGAGCAATAAGGCAGGAAAGTGAAATAAAAGGCATCCAAATTGGCAAAGAAGTAAAACTACTTCTATATGCAGATGGTAAGATTTTATACATAGAAAATCCCAGAGATTCAACCAGAAATCTATTGGAACTAATAGAAGAACTCACCAAAGTTGCAAGGTACCAGGTCAACATAAAAACTCAGTCAGAAGAAAGAATTCCCCTTATGAACAGGAATCAGACAAGGATACCCTCTATCACCACTTCTATTCAACACTGTATCAGAAATCCTAGCCAGGGAAATAAGACAAGAAAGGGAATTAAAAGGCATCCAAACTGGTAAAGAAGAAGTAAAATTATTCCCATTTGCAGATGGTATAATCACATACACAGAAAATTCCAGAGACTCAGCAAGAAACTATTAGAACTAATTGAAAGATTCAGTATAGTGGTAGGCTACAAGATGTGGTAATTAAGGTTATGTATCAATGTGGCTGGGCCTTGTTTTGAGTGTCTAGAGAGCTGGATGTAGTTATTCCCCATGATGAGATTGGTAATCAAGTCCATGCTGGAATCTACTGGAGCAGCTGAGTAGCTTTCTTAGGAATGTGGTCTGCTCTCAGCCTATATGGAAAAGTTTTGACAAAGGTCTCAGGAGCTTTTTGGCACACTTGGACCCTGCATGTAGACAAGTCTTCATTTAGCAGCCTGCCATATTTCCTGCTGATCTTGGGACTGTCTCTGGCCTTCAACTAGTGGCCTGCCATATTGTTTGGTAATCTTGGGACTGTGCCATTTTATTTGTCAATCTTGTGTTTGTCATCCTAAGCAACCAGCAGCTGCCTGAGTGGAGACATCTCCAGTTCCAGTGGGCCAGGAGCAGGAGACAGAGCTGAAGCCCAAGGTTGAGGGGCCTTCACCCAGCCCCTAGAGCTGGAACTTTGAACTCAGACTTCTAGCCTCCTAAACTGTAAGAAAATAAATTCCTGTTTATTCAAGCCATCCATTTGTGGTATGTCTGTTAGAGCAGCAGTGAGGTAACCAAAATACAAGATATATATATATATATAGATATATATATATACAGATATAGATATAGATATAGATATATATCAGTTGGATTCCTCTACACCAATGAAGAGATCTCTGAAAAGGAAATAAGGAAAACAATACCCTTTATAATAGTTGCCAAAAAGATAAAATACTTGGGAATAAATCTTGCAAGGTACACAAAAGACCTATACAAAGACATCTACAAAACATAACTCTGAGAAACTATAAGAGATCTGCATAAATGGAAGAATATGCCATGCCCATGGATAGGAAGACTGACCATTGTGAAAATGTCAGTACTACCAAAAACCAAAACCAAACCAAACTCACTGTCATCGAGATGATTCCTACTCATAATGACCCCCACTGTGTTTCCAAGACTGTAAATCTTTATGGAAGCAGACTGCCCCAGTTCTTCGTGGAGTAGCTTGTGGGTTTTAACCCAAACTTTTGGGTTAACAACCAAATACCTTAACGACCAGAGCTCCTGTAATACTACCCAAAGCAATCTATGTATTCAATACAATCCTGATCCAGATTCCATCAGCATTCTTTAAAGACATGGAAAAACCAATCGCTAATTTTATGTGGAAAAGAAAGAGACCTTAGCTAAGCAAAACACTACGGAAGTAGAACAAAATACAAGGTCTCGTACTTCCTGATCTCAAAACTTACTATACAGCCACAATAACCAAAACAGCCTGGTTTTGGTATAATGACAGGCACATAGTGTTCTGTGTATCTAGTGCCGCTCTGACAAGAGTATATACCACAAATGGGATGGCTTAAACAAACAGGAGTTTAATTTCTTACAGTTTGGGAGGCTTTAAGACCAAGTTGAAAGTGCCAGGCTGTAGGGGCTGGATGAAAGCTCCTCGACCTTGGGCTTCAGCTCTGCCTCTTGCTTCCAGCCCACTGAAGGTAGAGGGATCTCTTCACTCAGGCAGCTACTGGCTGCTGAGGCTAACAAGACCAAGGCTGACAAATAAAATGGCACCATCTTGATGTTACCAAACCCCATGGCAGGCCATTAATTCAAGTCTATTGAAGTTCCCAAGGTCGGCAGAGCATGGCAGGCTGCTAAACAACAACATGGCTCCATGCAGGGTTCAAGCATGCCATAAGCTAGGGACCATTCCCAAAGCAGACTACATCCCTAAAGCAGCTACTCAGCTGCTTGTCGTAGGTCCCACCATGAGTCAATTGCCAGTCTCATCATGGGGAATAACTACCACCAGCTGCCCAGCCACTCAACCAGGTCTAGCCAAGTTGACACATAAACTAAACCATCACACACAGACCAGTGGAACAGAACTGAGAACCCAGAAATAGATCCATCTACCTACAGACAGCTGATCTGTGACAAAGGGACAAATATTCATTAATTAAGGGAGACACAGTCTTTTTAACAAATGGTTTGGCAAAACTGGATATCATTTACAAAAAATATCAACAAGATTAATACTTCACAGCATATAAAAAACTAGCTCAAGATGGATCAAAGACTTAGATGTAAAACCTAAAAGTATAAAGTTCATCAAAGAAAAAATAGGGGTAAACTTAAAGGCCCTAATAAATGGCATAAATAGACTATCAAAAATAACTAAAAAGGTAGAAATAGCAGAAGATAAACTAGATGACTGGGACCTTCTAAAAATTAAATTCTTATGCGCATCAAAAGACTTCTCCAAAAGAGTAAAGAGAAAACTTACTGACTGGGAAAATATATCTGGCAATGACCTATCTGACAAGGGACTTATCTCTAAAATTTATAGAGAACTTCAACACCTAAACATCAAAAAGACAAGCAATCTAATTTAAAAATGGGTGGAAGACAGGAACAGGTACTTCACTGAAGAGGATATTCAGGCAGCCAATAAATACATGAAGAAATGCTCACGATCATTTACCAGTAGAGAGATGCAAGTCAAACAACAATGAGATATCATCTTACCCCAGTAATAATAGCAAACTTCAACAAGACAGAAAAAAAATACTGGTGAGAATGTGTACAGTTCACTCATACACTGCCTGTGGGATTGCAAAATGATACAACAATTTCATGGTGGAGAACAGTATGGTGTTTTTTTAAAAAGTTGGAAATAGAAATGCCATTTCATCCAGCAATCCCACTATCAGGTATATATCCTAAAGGAGTGAGAACCAGGACACAAATAGGTATATTCATACTCATGTTCACTGCAGTACTATTCACAATAGCCAAGATATGGCAACATGTCAGCCCCTGCCTGAGAGCAAAGATGAGGGAATAGGTGTTAGATTTTTAAAGAGAAAGTAGGTATGAAAGAGTCACCTAGGAGAGTGTGTTGGAAGTGAACTAGAATAGAGATTCTCAAAGTGTGGTCCCTGGATGAGAGCCAACAACTTCCCTTGGGAACTTATTAAAAGTACACATTGTCAGGCCTTACATCAGAGATACTGAATCAGGGACTCTAAGAGTGTGGCCCACCATTGTGTGCTTTAACAGCCCTCCAGGGGATTCTGATATACTCTGAATTTTCAGCATCCCTGGAATAAATTGTAGTTATTCTATGATTGATTGCTATTTCAATTCACAAATACCCTGAATGTCATGAACATGCAAAGTGAGACTAGTCAGCAAATGTTAGATTTTTCTCCAGTAATAATCAGGTATTTTAATAGTGTAAGAAGAGAGTTGGATTTAAAGATTATGGTCATCATTTTATAAAAGATTAAATGATAACTATTCAAAAATTACAAAACAAAGATATCAGAGGAAAGGCTTTATTTTCTAAATATAAAAGTGGAAAAGGTCTGGCTTCACTTGCTAGATTGGTACTTTGGTCAACTGGTATATCCTCTCTGTTTCTTTATTTTCTCTTGTCAAGGGGAATAATAATAGTAGCTACTTCATGAGGTCACTGTAAAGATTAAATGAAATAATGCATAAAAAACTTTAGCTCAGTACCCAACACATAACAGATTCTCAAAAATGTCAGCACAAGTAAAATAACAATCACTTCAAAAGAGTGTATGTATGTATACAGCTAGGCTCTATTCTCTCTCCTGAGTCCACAATTAGAAACCAAATTGCAAAGTCACTGGAGGAATTGGGTTCTGCAACTGGCGATTAGAGGTGTATGTTTCAGAGCCTTGTGGCTGTGTCCTTTTATTCTTCTCCAGGATTGATTTCTGAAGCAGCCCTAAAGGCCACAAAGCAGAGTTGGGACTCCTGGATTGATTTTCTACGTTGACATTGCAGGCCAGGCCCTGTCTCTTTTATAAACTGATGCTATATTATTTCCAGGTCTCTTAAGAAACTCAGCCAGGAAAATCATTCTTAGAGGATTGTCTCTCTTGTTGTTTGAGGTGGGAGGCTATAGGGGCAGAGAAGAGGGATAGGGAAGAAACTGAGAGCAATTCCTTTTCTCCTCCAAATTTTGTATTTAGCCATTTCAAAATGTCAATACATTGAGAAAATACTGGTTAATTGGCTATGTGATAGTTTCTTATATAAGACCAAATCTAGGCTCAGGATGCTATGTACAGTGCTTATCACTTCCAAGTACAACGCTTTGTTGTATTTTTCCTTCACAAGCAGTTATTTGTTGGTAATGGCTTTCTGTAAGCCAAATTATATCCTACCTTTTGGGATCATTTTGACTTTGTGTCTACAACACCCTTTTCAGAAAGGGCTAATTATTATTGACAGGATGATATAGAGAGACAGATTCTTCCTGTTCTGGGCAATTGAATAACCTCTTATCCCAGGACACTTCATACAGAACTGTTGTTGAACCAGCGTCCTTGATTTGTGTTTAAACTACAATAAAAATAAATGTGGAAAGTCCAGTTTATGTGAAGGTCAATACCTCTATGATCTTGAAGGCTTTTTAAAATTCCGCAAGAGTATTGTTTATGGTCTCCACAGACTTTACTCTCATGACTGCTTAGTATAAATTAGCCATCTGCAAGGCCTTATTTGTCCCATTAAGTCAGAGACTCAAACTGGTGAGTTTTGGCATTGAGTCAGTCCTATATATCTTAGTATTTGGTCTATTTACATTTGGAGTTGTAGAGTTTTCCTTTTGGTTTACATGTGACTTTGACATAGTAAAAATCCCAACCTAATGTTCTTCATATTTGTTCAAAATTGTATCCAAGGTATTATTGGACTTATAACTTTATATATGGTATTTTCTGTGGCAAGTGGTATAATGTTTCTAAATTCACAAATCTACTGATCTTTTTCTTTTTTGATATGAAGTGAAAATTTATCTTGTTTTCATCCAAATAGCTTAACTTACTAATTACTCCTATATCCTTTGTTGAGTAATCCTTCTATTCCTCCTCTATTTGAAATGCATTCTTTGCTATGGTTTATGTTCTTGAATAGGAGCTCTGGGAGCATAGTGCCTAACGCAGTTGACTGCTAACCAGAAGGCTGCCGGTTCTAACCCACCAGCCACTCCTCAGAAGGAGGATGGGGCAATCTACTTCTGTAGTGACAGCACTTTGGAAACCCAAGGAGAGGTTGCTATGAGTCAGGCTTGACTCGATGGCAGTAGGTTTTTTTTTTTTTTTTTTTTAATATGCTAAATAATCTATATTAGATACTTGCTTAGTTCCATAATTTGTAGGTATATTCTTTCATCAGTGCCCTTCTAATTCCATGATTGGAGCCTTAGTGTATATTTTCGTATGTGGTAAGGATAGTCTTCATTTATTACTCTTATCTATCAAAACATTTTACTTCTTCTGCATTATTTATCTTTCCAAATATAATTTTAACATTGCAATTTCATAGATGAAACTTATATATTTTTAATTATAAGTAGAAAATGTGGAAGCATATCAGAAAGTAAAAGCTCCCTTGATTTTATAATCTCAATCTAGAATAAAATGTTGCTAACAATTTAGTGAATGTACCCTCTGAGTTTTTTCTATAGAGTTGTATATATGTGTTTACAAAATACAAATATCCAGTTTTAATCTTTGGTTTTACATAAATGATCATAATATACACATTCACTCAGTCAGTATGTATCTATTGAGCACTCAGTATGTACTAGGAATGGGCACATATCATTTTCCAGAACAAATAAACATCCCTGGTCTTGTGGAGCTTACATTCTAGGAGAGGGGACCAGATAATTAACAATAAACATGATACATAATTATATCATTTAATATCATAGACTATGGTAAAAGCTATGGAAAAGTAGAGCAAGGTAAGGAGGAGAAATATGTGTGTGTGTGTGTATGTTTAGTGGGGAATGCTGTAGTTTTAAATAAGATGGTCAAGCAGGCATTACTGAGAAATAATATTGAGAAAAAAAGTGTACGAGGTATTCTAAAACTTGATTTTAACACTTAATATATCTTGAAGATTTTTCTTGTCAGCACATAAAGATGTTGTTGTTGTTGTTACATGCCATCAAGTCAGACCTGACTCATAGCGACCCTCCTTGGGTTTCCGAGGCAGTATCACTACGGAAGTAGATTGCCCCATCTTCCTTCTGAGGAGTGGCTGGTGGGTTTGAACTGGCGGCCTTCTGGTTAGCAGTTAAGTGCCTTAGGCACTATGCTACCAGAGCTCCTAGGAACAAAAGATACTGTACCGTATCACTAGCACCAAATACCAGGCTACAGATTAATGCATAGACAGGTGAGAAGAGCTGGTGGGGGTAGGCAAACAGGAATACACCCTAGACCAAGGATAGATTTGGCTGAAGATAATCTTACATATGCACTTGTGCTACAAAATTAGCCACATACATTACAGAA
>NW_006921776.1:1146297-1148340 GCF_000298275.1 Orycteropus afer afer
GTCTGGTTAGCAGGCAAGTGTCTTAGCCACTATGCTACCAGAGCTCCCATATTAAGAGTACAGAGGATACAAAATACATGATGAACGATCTTTATGTGCTAGACATATACACATTTGCAAGCTAAACAAAGAGTACGCATTATCTTCTAGCATTACTGAAATATCTAGAAATAATTTACCAGAGCTCTGGTGGCATAGTGCCTAAAGCATTCTACTAACCAGGAGGCTGGCGGTTCAAACTCACCAGCTACTCCTCAGAAGGAAGGCTGGGCAATCTACTTCAGTAGTGATACCACCTAGGAAACCCAAGGAGGAGGGGCTATGAGTTGGAATCAACTGGAGGGCAATGAGGTTGTTTTTTTGTGCATGTGTTTGTGCTAAGCACTAATGATTATCTCAATAAAATAAAAATAATAATATATAAACAAAAAGTGAAATATGGATATTATTCAGGCTAGGCCCTTAAACCACAATGCAGTAAAACAAAAATAATAAGCAATGAAATGATCGTCAACAAAATCTATTCACATGAAAACTTAAAAAATATTTTATATTTTTCCTAAACGTGAAAGATAATGAAAAACTCCTCAACCAGTAAAAATGTTTTTTCCAGAAGAGAAAAACAGAGAAGCCTCAGTTATCTCCATGGCAACACAAAATGTTAGAGTGAAGAAAAGAAAATGTGAACTCCAAACTTCCACTCAGAAAAAAATGTCATTTAATATAAAAATAAATTAAAATTATAATGACATATTATTTTAGGAGCACTTGTGCCACAGTGGTTAAAACATTCAGCTGCCAAAGAAGAGATTGGTGGTTTGAACCCCATAGCCTTTCTGTTGGAGACAGATGAGACAGTCTACTTCCATAAAGATTAACAGCCTTGGAAACTTCATGGTCCAGTTCTACTCTGTCCTATAGGGTCACTATGAGTTGGAACTGACTCCAATGGAGGGTCAGAGAAAAAGGGGAAGGCCCTCAGTGAGATGGGTTGACACAGTGGCTGTCAATGGGCTGAGGTATAGCAAGGATTGTGAGGCTGGTGCAGGACCAGGCAGTGTTTCATTTTGTTGTACATAGGGTTGCTATGAGTCAGAGTCAACTCTCTGGCACCTAACAACAACAACAATAACATGTTCATTACAGCTTTATTTGTAATAGCAAAATAGACGGAAAAAAACTAAGGGCCCATGAATGGATGAATGGACAAGCAAACTGGTACATAAATAAAATGGAATATTATGCAAATATGAAACATGTTTGGAGCTCTGGTAGCATAGTGCCTAACACCTTTGACTGCTAACCAGAAGGCTGGTGGTTCAAACCCCTCAGCCACTCCTCAGAAGGAAGATTGGGCAACCTACTTCCGTGGAGATAATACCTTGGAAACCCAAGGAGGGGTCGCTATGAATCAGATCCTACTCGGCGGCAGTGAGTTTGGTTTGGTTTTTGGTAGAAAGCATGTTGAGCAGTCTATGAAACATTTTATAACATGGATGAATCTGGAGGACATTACACTGAGTAAAATAAGTCAACCTTCTTAGTAATGTAGGACTAAAAGTATTATAAGTTCCTCTCTTCACTTTATCTCACATGCCTTCCCTAACCTATACCATGTTTCCTTCACTCTCATTCTCACTGTCCTCAAGATGATCCAACCCATAGAGACTCCTCCTTGGTTTTCCGAGGGGTTATCCCTATGGAAGTAGATTGTCCAGTGTTTCCTTACACATCCTCATATTCTTTCTACTCTCCAATCCTTCAAATGCTACCTTAAGAAAGACTATGATGAATTCATTCTCTTTAAAGTATAAATATCTCGTACAGATTAATGGGTAATTATTCTTTTGTTTTTAAATAAAAGACAATAATTAAACCAAAAGAATAAATATTTAATGTTAGTATCTCAGTATTAGCTTGCCTGTAGATGAGCTAGTTTCTGGATGGTAGGTTGTTGTTGTTGTTGTTATGTGCCGTCGAGTCGGCCCCGACTCATAGCGACCCCTCCTTGGGTTTCCGAGGCAGTATCACTACGGAAGTAGG
>NW_006921776.1:1149190-1194596 GCF_000298275.1 Orycteropus afer afer
CGGTTCAAACCCACCAGCCACTCCTCAGAAGGAAGGTTGGGCAATCTACTTCCGTAGTGATACTGCCTTGGAAACCCAAGGAGGGGTTGCTATGAGCTGGGTCCGACTCAACAGCACATAATAACAACAACATTGGAACATGCTTTCTTCTTTAAAAATATGTGTATGTATATAATTAATCAGACTCAATGCTTGTTAATAGGAAGCTATAGTGCCTCATCATGCTTACTTTAGGATGAATTTAACAAGTTACTGAAGATGGATGGATGGAAATATCATCACTTACACTTCCTTGCCATCAAGCCGGTAATCGGTTGTAGAGTAGACTCCAACGCATTGCAACTGCACGTGTGTCAGAGTATTTGGAGAGATAAGGAAAGCTTTGTGAAGAAAGGGAAAAAAATAGCTACTCTTTTTAAAAACAGGGTTTTCAATGGTTTATTTTTTTAAAGTAATTCACCAGGACTTTCTTCGGAGGCACTGCTGAGTTGACTCAAATCTAACATTTTGACTAGCAAACAAGTACATTAACCATTTGTACTACCCAGGGACTCTTTCCGTGCCAAGGAAACAGACATTCTTGATGCACAGAATGGAATTTGTTAAACTTCCTCTCCTTCTGACTTGCATGGTCTCTACCCTCATTTTTGACTGTTGCCTTCAACAGCAGCTTGGCCCCATTCACTCTCAAAATTTTGAACGCATGTTGAGAAACCTTCCAGTTTATCAAGTGGAGATAGACCAAATGTTTTGCTCTTACTATTTTCATTTTCTCTATTTTCCTCCTCTGTCACAGATATCTTCTCTCTGTGATTTTTCTATGAAACAAAGTGCCTCCTCTGGTCTAGTGTGAAATTTTTTCCTGACTGATAGATACTGCACAATGCTTCCACTGGCACCTCCTAGAGTGCCATTAGCTGACTATGTATTCAGGATTAACTGTATTGTGTGGTGGCTTCCCAAATAGATTCTAAGCATTTCCACATGTCAAACAGATCTTTGAATCAGACTCAATTTGAGGGCAACTAACAACAGGACCACAGCTTTGTATCTCCACTCCATAGAACCTACAGAACCTACCACAAAGCCATTGCTCAACCAGTAGTGCTTTTTATCAAGGGTAATGACACATAATCCATACTTTCATGGAGGGGTAGGAAGGATGGCTCAAGTTTTCTGTGGTAAGTAACATGTGTGTTCCTACTCCCCGCTCTTTTCCACTTCCCCACAAGGAGTTTGAAGTGATATTGATAAGTACCAGAGTTGGTGGCTGCTCAGCTCATGGTGAATGCATCTCTTCTTTGTGAACACAAGCAGATCTGAGGAGAAAATGTACTATGAGTCAGCCCAGGTTATTCTTTTTCTTCAGAGGATGAAGTGGAGTTGTTAATTCACTTAATCTATCCTGGCAAGAAGGATGACACTTTAAAGATGTTTTTGCAGTGTCCAAAACACCTATGAATTCAGAAGCCACATCCGCTTTTACAAATCAAACCTGGTTGTTGTTGTTGTTGTTGTTACGTGCCGTCGAGTTGGACCTGACTCATAGCGACCCCTCCTTGGGTTTCCAAGGCAGTATCACTACAGAAGTAGATTGCCCCATCTTCCTTCTGAGGAGTGGCTGATGGTTTTGAACTGCCAGCCTTCTGGTTAGCAGTCAAGTGCCTTAGGCACTAAGCTACCAGAGCCCCCTTCCAGATCAAGCCTGGTAGTAAATAATTTTCTCCTAACAGGTCAAAGAAGGTGATTTCCAAATTCATATTAACCAAATTCAGTGGATGAGAGTTATATCTTGAAAGAGCTAAGTAGATCCATACTTGATAAAAATAAATATAGGGAAATAGCATCTTTTTGAAAATACATTTTAAAATTGTGATTTAAGTGTAGAGATGAATACTCCATTCATAGTAAACCAATAGCTACTTTGCAGGAACACTTAATGTTTTTTACAAAAGTTTATATAAAATTATTTTTAGCCATCAGGTGAATTGCAGAATACTATTCATAACTATTGGTTTCAAAGTGATTGTGAAAGAAACTTTTTTTGTTGTTGCTTTGGGATGATCTCATACAAAACTCAGTTCACATAAAATCTCATCAGACTTGAAATTTATGAATGAGTGTTTTTTGGGGTTCACAGGAAATTTGGTAAAATCTGATTAAACCAATACACACAGCAAGCAGTAAATTCTGTGCACAGTCCTAGAGCTTGTTTGATACTGTATGTCTGTAGTTCTTGCTCCCAGAGAACAATTCAGAAATGTAAGAAAGCAAGACCTATAGACCTGACTTTGAAAGGACACTGCACCCTCCTTAGAATTGCCTTCTCTTAGAGGAAGACTATTTATTAAAATAATTGTGGAAGTTGACAATGTTTTTTTTTTTCTGAGGAAGTTGGAAAAGTTTCCTTCGTGTTTTATTCATAGTAAAAGCAGTCTGAAAAAAAGGTCTCCGCTGACCTAGATTCACTGTTTTCCCGTGTGCCAATAATTCAAAGAACCAAAATTTATGCACCTGACACCATCTCATCATAAATAACAATATTCCTGCATATATACTATAGTGCTCTTCAAGAAGTGCAAAACATTCTGCACACATTTTCTCATTAATTTTCCCTTGCTATTATCCTGAAATTTCAGGGCTGTGGAAATTGAGATCAAGAGAAGAGGAGTTACTTAGCCAAAAACATGTAGTACATTAAGCAAAGAGTTTGGGAATGACTTCTCTGGGTGCTCTTTGTACTAGATGGCGGTTCTATCCTTCCCCATAGCACCACTGGAATGTGTTCCCAGATAAAGCACTACATTACCTGCTTTAAATAACTGAGAATATATTTTTAGGCCAATTAAATGCCTATCTAATTTATTTATAGTAGCCACACTGTCTGACTTGGAAGATCAATAGCTAACCAATATTGAGCCATCAAACTTAGATTCTTTTGGATAAAAGAAAGTTGCTTTCCTTATCGATTTATGGAACTTGGCTTTTAGCGTCATGGACCTGCCATCTTTTCCATTGGCATGGGTTTTGATAATTTATTTTTCCAAGGGCAAGATTTATACACAGGAATCATTTTTATTCAAATAATGAATGCATTACTTTCTCTCAAATTTACAGTGAAAAACTACTACAAAGTCATTATTCTGGCCTAGCTCATGGGGATGGAGATGAGGAAACAGTCCTATCAAGCTTTTTAAAAAACTTTCTCAAAGCCCTCATTCTTCCACAGGTGTGAGAGATGACGCAAGGGGTTTGGAGGAGAAGGCTTTCTCAATCTTCTGAAGAGCGACATTATTCAATCTCCATTTGACTCTCCTTCTATTTGGAAAGATTAGAAAGTTAAAAAGTACATTTCCTAGACTCTTCTAAAGCTAGGTTCTGTCACTTAAATGCAGTTGTATGAGATCTGGAATGTAGGAACAAAGCAGAGGCTATTTTCTTGAAGTTACAGCAGCTGACAGACAAGATCTGACAATTGTGAGGGTCCTTAGTGGCCTTGATGGTGCATGCAGTTTGTGATTGCCTATTAGGCTAACGGTTGGTGGTTTGAACCCACCCAGTAGTATCATGGAAGAGAGACCTGGTGATCTGCTTCCATAAAGATCACAGGCAAGAAAACCCTATGAAACTGTTCTAATTTATAACACATGAGTTGCCATGAATTGAGTCAACTCAATGGCAATTTTTTTTTTTTTTTAAGTGGTTTAACATGGTATCCCAGGGAGTAGTCATCAATGCCATTTTTATGAGGTTGCTGTGGTGGCTGATAGGAAATAATAGTAACAGCAGTAGTTGCTACCTCATATTTGGATTGCATGTTAAGTGTGTGGTATAACCTTGAATCTGAAAGTTCAATGTCAGTGCACTGACATTCCTTTTTCCAGTCTTTCTAAAGATTGCCTAAGCACACACTACTCTGTATGAAATTGCTATCTGCTTGATATGCTGCAGTAGCTCTTCTTCTACTTCTAAGTGCTGAGAAATAAATAACGGAGGGTTTGAGTCATTTGGAGAGTAAGATATATTTGGTTCAAGCCCTGGTTTTGACAATTAGTAATGGAAACTTCTCTTCTATTTTCCATCTTAAAAAATTAGTCTAATAATACCAACTTTCCAGGAGTTGAAAATACTAATTTGTATAAAGTACTGAGTCAGTTAGGTCGAGTCAGATTAATAATAATTTTTTTTAAAAGAAACCTCTAACTCAAACTGGTTTAAACAATGAGAAAATATATTATCTCAAATTATTAGAAGTTGATAAGCTCAGGGATAGTAAAATTTTTGAATCAATGACATATGAAAAATGGTTCAACAATGTAAATAACCCAATACCTATTTTTGAAAATAAAGTTTTATTGGACCACAGCCATAATCAATTGTTGTTGTTGTTGTTATGTGGTGATGAGTCAGTTCTGACTCACAGCAACATTACGTAAAACAGAAGGAAACACTGCCCAGTCCTGTGCCATCTTCACAATCTTTACTATGTTCAAAACCATCATTGCACCCATTATGTCAATCCATCTCATTGAAGCTCTTCCCTTTGTTTTTGCTGACTGTCTCATTTACCAAGCATAATAATCCTTCTCTGGGGAATGGTCCCTTCTGACAAATGACCAAAGTAGGTAAGACAAAGTCTGACCATTCTCGCTTCTAAGGAAAATTATAGCTATACTTCTTCCAAGAGTTGTTTTTTCTTCTGGCAGTCCATGGTATTTTCAATATTCTTTGTCAATTTCAAACTTCAGACTCATCAATCCTTCTTTGGTCTTTTTTATTCATTGTCCAGCTTTCACATGCACAGCTCTGTGGGCGTAGTGCCTAAGGCATTTGATTGCCAACCAGAAGGTTGGCGGTTCAAACCCACCAGCCATTCCTCTGAAGGAAGATTGGGCAATCTACTTCCGTAGTGATACTACCTCAGAAACCCAAGGAGGGGTCGCTATGAGCTGGATCTGACTCCAGGGCAGTAGTGATGAGGCTACTGAAAATACCATGGCTTGGGTCAGACACACCTCAGTCTTCAAAATGACATCTTAAATCTTTAATACTTTAAAGAGATCTTTTGAAGCAGATCTACCCAATAGAATATGTTGTTTTGTTCCTTGACTGCTGCTTCCATGGGTGTGGATTGTGGATCCAAGTGAAACAAAATCCCTGAGAACTTTAATGTTTTCTCCATTTATTGTAATGTTGCTTATTGGTCCTGTTGTGAGGATTTTCATTTTCTTTATGTTGAGGTATAGTCCATATCGAAGACTATAGTCTTTGATATTCATCAGTAAGTGTTTCAAGTTGTCTTCACTTTTAGCAGAGAAGACTATGTTATCTGTATATCACATGTTAATGATTTTTCTTCTAAACCTGATGCTGTATTCTTCTTCATATAGTCCAGTTTCTCAGATTATTTGCTCAGTATACAGATTGAATAAGTATAGAGAAAGGATAGAACCCTGACATACACTGTTCCTGATTTTAAACCATGCATATGCCCTTACTCTTTTCAAATGACTGTCTTTTGGTCTACGTACAGGTTCTTTATGAGTGCATTCCCATTCTTTGCAATGCTATCCCTAATTTGTTATGATCCACAGAGTAGAATGCTTTTGCATTCAAGAACACACAGGTAAAATCTTTCTGGTATTTGTTGTTTTAGCCAAGATCCACCTGACATCAAGAATGACATCTTTCATTCCACATCTTCCTCTGAAATTGACTTGAATTTCTGGTAGTTGCTTGTACTGCTTCAACAATTTTTAAAGTTATTCTCAGTAAAGGTTTACTTGCATACATTTCTTAATATTTGTTCTGGAATGAATTGTGCCTTCACGAAAAGTATCTTGATGTCCTAACCCATATACCTGTGAATATGACCCTGATTGGAAATATGGTTTTTAAAGATGTTATCAGGTATGTTAGAATAAGGTGACACTTGAGTAGTGAGAGTACTAATCTTTTATGACTTTTATGTCCTTATAAAAGAGGAGAAGATGCACAGATGCACAGAGAGAGAGAAAGACAGAAGAAGGACACCACATGATACTGTAGCTTCAAGTTAAGGAACACCAGTAGCTTCCTGAAGCTAGGAGAAAGACATAGAACAATTTCTCTTTCAGAGTCCTCAGAAGGAATCAACATTGCTGACTGTGGTAGTTCAGTTTTTGTGTCAACTTTGTTGGGCCTGGTTGAGTGGCTGGGCAGCTGGATGTAGTATTCCCCATGATGAGACTGGTAATCAACTCCATGGTGGAATCTACTGTGAGCAGCTGAGTAGCTGCTTTTGGGAATGCGTTCTTGTATATAATCAGAAGCCTTGGGGAATGGTCTCTAGCTTATGGCATGCTTGGACCCTGCATGTAGCTATATTGTTGTTCAGCAACTTGTCATGCTCTGCCAACCTGGAGACTTACAATGGAGTTGAATTAATGGCCTGTCGTATGGTTTGGTAACATTGGGACTGTGCCTTTTTACTTGTCAACCTTGGGTTTGGCAGCCTCAGCAGCCAGTAGCTGTCTGAGTGAAGAAAAACCTCTAGCTTCAGTGGGCTGGGAGCTGGAGGCAGAGCTGAAGCCCAAGGCTGAGGGGCTTTCACCCAGCCCCTAGATTGGCACTTTGAACTTGGACTTAAAGCCTCTAAATTATAAGAATAAACTCCTGTCTGTTTAAGCCATCCCATTTGTGGTATATTCTTGTCAGAGCAGCACTAGGTAACCAGAACACTGACGCTTTGATTTGGACTTCTAGACTGTAGAACTGTGAGACAATACATTTCTGCTCTTATTTGCCATCCTATTTTTGGTCTTTTGTTATGGCAACCACAGAAAACTAATACAGTATGTAAAGGACTATGGATTAGACAACATCTGAAGGCCATTAAAGTCCCTGGGTGGTATAAACAGTTTGTCCTTGACTACTAACCTAAAAGTTTGCAGTTTGAATGTACCCAGTAGCACCAGAGGAGAAAGTCTTGGTGATCTGCTTCTGTAAAGATTATAGCCAAAATAAATAAATAAATAAATAAATAAATAAAAACCTGGAGCAGTTCTACTCTGTAAACATGGGGTCATTGTGAGTCAAAATAGACTCTATGGCAATGGGTTTGGAAGGTCCATTATGGTTATTAAATAAAATTAGTAATGAAAAGGCTAATATTTGTCTTTAAAATAAAACCCACAACCATCAAATATACTCTGACTCATAGTGACCCCCATTGAGTTTCTGAGGTTGTTAAATCTTTATGGAAATACATTGCCCAGTCTTCCTTCCACAGAATGCCTGGTGGGTTTGAGCCTATAGCCTTCTGGTTAGCAGTCAGATGCCTTAGGCACTGTGCCATCACAGCTCCTTAATATTACTTTTTACATACATTAATAAAGGAGCTCTGGTGGCGCAGTGCCTAAGGCATCTGACTTCTAACCAGAAGACTGGCGATTTGAACCTACCAGACACTCCACGGAAGGAAGACGGGGCAATCTACTTCCGTAAAGATTTACAGCCTTGGAAATCCAATGGGGGTTGCTATGAGTCAGAATTGACTTGATGGTAGTGAGTTTGGTATTTGTTTGGTTTATACATTAATAGAAAACTTGTCACAGCAGTCCAGGAGACAATGACCAAAGTTATAGATTAGATAGAGTGCTTTGTGTCCTTCCTGAGAGATGCACATCCCAGCTGGGGCTGATTATCAACCAGAGTTGGAAGCTGAACATCACCATGGAACATCTCATTCATTCATTCAGTCATATAACAAATATTATTCAATGCCTAGTCTGTTCCAGACACTATACTAAATAGAGAAAGGTGACTGATTTCACATAGTTAATAATCATGTGGGGCAGCCAATAGTCAATAAGGAAGAGTACAAAGACAATGCAATATCAGTTAGTGACCAAATGCTATGAAGACAATAAAATAAATGAATATGATGAGAAATGACTGTGGGGGCTCATCAGGTCAGAGTGGTCATTATAGACTTCTGGGAGAGGATCTTTCATCTGTTAAGATGTTAATGTGCAAATTGGGGAGAAGAGTATTTCTCTCCTTTCTTATATATTTTGTCAGATTTTTAGGTTCCATTGATATATCTATCATTTCCAATTGCTCTCCTAAGAACTTTCTCTGTTGAGAAGCTTTTACACGTCTTCTCTTGGGAAAATGTTATGTGCTAGAATGGAGAAGGTTGGGGAAGGGGGAATTTTGAAATAGTTTTTGAGTTATTTCAGAATTACAAAGCCACGTTTTCATGGGTTGTAAACTATTCTTCAGCCGTTATAAAAGTTAAGCTTATCTTTTCTAATTTTGGAAGCATATTTTAGGGAATAGAAACTGAAGTACCCAGAGACCTATAGCAATATCTTTATATGCCAATCAAATTTCATGAAGAGGCACAGAAACAGCACCCCAGGTTCACCCACTCCCGGGTAACGTGACTTCTCAAGCTTCAGAGAAAAGGAACAAAGTACTTCAAGAGAGAGAATTGGTCTCTTCCTGCTTGGAGTCAAAATTGAAAATGGATTCCTAATTTGTGTAAAGCTACAGTTCTTCCTGTTATCTTCACTCCTCGCCCCAACAGTAGCTGATGATGTTATTGCTGAATTAATCCTTTTACTTTCTGTGGCAAGTATATCTTATGCTACATTTAGTGAACCCTCATTCATGTTTCCTACTATTGCATCCTTTAAATCTTGTTTCTGCTTTTGAATGTGTTTTTCAAAAGCAGCTTATAAGCATTTAGACATTTGAATATATTGTTAATGTGACACTTGGAAAAAAAATGTGTTAATCTGGGAAATACAAAAGCAGTATGGGAAAGAATAATCCTGCCTCCAGGCAAAATTGACCCAGTTAGTGTTTGTAATGATGGGTTTGCAGGGATTTTATAAAAGTCAGTTTGTCTTATCTGTGGCTGAGTCTACATGGTGCTGAAGCAAATGATTAATTCAATTAATTTGGTGACTCCTCTCTTGTCCCAGAAAAAAAAAAAGAAAAAAAGAAGTCAGTTAGTTTTGCATCACCACTTGAATGACAAACTGAAAATATCACTTATTTGCCATTGTGAAGGAGGAAACCTAGTTGCTCAGTGGTTAAGCTTTTGGCTGCAAGTTGAAAGGTTTGCCGTTCAAACCTACTAGTCACTCTGCAGGAGAAAGACATGGCAGTCTGCTTCTGTAAAGAGTACAGCCTTGGAAATCTACAGGGCAGTTCTACTCTGTTCTATAGTGTTGCTATGAGTTGAATTCAACTAGATGGTAGTAGGTTTGGAATTTTTTTGGTTCCCATTGTGCAAGTGACTAAAATTTAAGGTCCTTAATGCCCAAAATGCTTAAAGATAACAACATAAAACATAAAATTGATTGTTGTGTTGTTGTTATGTGCCATTGAGTTGGACCTGACTCATAGTGACCCCTCCTTGGGTTTCTGAGGCGTTATCACTCTGGGAGTAGATTGCCCAACCTTCCTTCTGAGGAGTGGCTGGTGGGTTTGAACTGCCAGATTTCTGGTTAGCAATCAAGTGCCTTAGGCACTATGCTACCAGTGCTCCTTAAATTGATTGGGAAATAATATAAATAAAGGATAATAATACTAAGGTATTTTTCATGCTTACAAAACATCAGGTTCCACGATGCAAAATGTCCTTCACGTAAATTAAACTGAAATTCTAAATTCAGACTCTAAATAGTGTTCCCTCCCATCAGTGGCCACAGCAATCCCAGTGTTGGCCTGGGAAAGGACAAAGAGGTAGAAGATAGATACATCTGTAGAGAAGGATCATGATTATTCCCATTTTAGATACCAGAAACTGAGCTTGAAAGAGAATCTATGTAACTTTCCTGAAGTCACATAATTAATGAAAGCTGCATTTTAACCTCAGGTCTTCATAATTCCAAGCTCTCTTCTCTACAGTAAGACGCTGCTCTAGTACACTTTTCTGTCTCCCATCATGCCTAACACATACCAAACACTCATAGTCATTTGCTGATTAAATAAAATACTACAATATATATGATAACTGAATAGAATTCCAACTTCCAACTTTTAATTATTTCCACTCTAGAACTTTCTTTTTAGTAATTGATTAACTTTTTTTTAAAGGGCACGTAGTAAATATTTTAGCTTTTATGGATCACAAGTTTCTATTGCAACTTCTCAGCTCTACTCTGGTAGGATAAAAGCAGCTGCAGTCAATAGTAAATGAAGGGCATGACTGTTTTGCAATAAAACTTTATTTACAAAAACAGGTGGCTAACCTGTCCTGGAGGAAGATAGACTGCTCCTCAGAAGAACATTGGATACATCATCAGTAAAGAACAATTGCTAGAAAGAGACATAATGTTTGGTAAAGTAGAGGGTCAGCAAAAAAGATGGAAGCCTTCAGTGAGATGGACTGACAAAAAAGTTGCAAAAAAGGGCTCAAATACATCAATGATTATAAGAAAAGCACAGGACCAGACAGCATCTGTTATATTTTAGGTTGTTATAAGTTGGAGCAACGGCAACTAACAACAACTTGTGGGCCTGGTTTATTAACTTCTGTTACAGATGATAAGATTTTCCAGTTTCTATTAATAATGACTACTTTCTCCCAAGTATGTTTCTTATGGGAACAGTGATGGTTCAGTGATAGAATTCCCACTGTCTATGCAGGAGACCCAGGCCTAATTCTTGGCCATTGCACCTTGTGTGCACTCACCAATCGTCTGTCAATGGACATCTGCATGTTACTATTATATTGAATGGGTTTCAGTGGAGCTTCAGACTCAGATGGACTAGGAAGAAAGACCTGGAAATCAACTTCTGAAAATTAGCCAATGAGAACTCTATGAATCATAATGGTCTGATCCAGTTATGCATGGAGTTGCCATAAGTCAGGGGTGATTGGACAGCAGCTAATAGCAGCAATATGTCCTGTGACTCCCAACATACATTTCCTGTATCCTATAGACTGTGCTCACTGGGATTTGAATGGTCTTTTTTGTGGGTTCCCTTCCTGATATTTGTGACTATCCCTCTCAGGGCCTTTTAACGAAAACTATGGGCAGTGATTACAAATTACAGACTACAAAGGATTGAAGTTGGCTTTTAGCATTTACTTTGTGTTACTCTTTTTTTAGCAAAGCACCAATTAGTATACATCCCTCCTCCATTTTGAATAATGCATTTTATTAAATTGTTAATTCTCCAAGCAGGTCCGACTTCTCTCCTTTCTCTGTTCTTTCTTCAGCAGAATTCCCTCCATTGCATCCAGAGTCCAGGCTAGGATGACTTTTATTACTGGTATTTTATATTTCTCTGAATGACTCACTGAAAGCAATACCAGTTACGTGTCACCCAGGCAACCAGTCTACTTAAATCATTTTCTCTCCTGCCCTGAGCTTGTCCTCCAAAGAAAAGATGCTTGCCCAAAACCTCATTTAAGACTTTCAGACAGTAAGCAAAGCATTTTTACAGTTTCTTTGGACAGTTTTAAACACAATCAAGAAAACAAAAGTGATGTGAGCAGAAGAAAGAAAGGGAAGTCAACATATTAGTCAAGACACCTAGTACTCCTACCACCTGTCAGTTTGTTACACTGTAGGGCGTTGCATGTTGCTGTGATGCTGGAAGCTGTGCTCCCAGTATTTCAAATGCCAGCAAGGTCACCCATGGTGGACAGGTTTCTGCAGAGCTCCCAGACTGAGATAGACTAGGAAGAAAGACCTGGTGCTCTACTTCCAAAAGCTAGCCAATGAAAACTGTTGGTCACAATAGAATATCATCCAACAGAGTACTAGAAGATGAGCAAGGAGCTCTGGTGGCGTACTGCCTAAGGTGTTTGACTGCTAACCAGAAGGCTGGCAGTTCAAACCCATCAGCCACTCTTCAGAAGGAAGATTGGGCAAGCTACTTCCGTATTGATACTGCCACAGAAACCCAAGGAGGGGTTGCTATGAGGCAGATTCAACTTGACAGCAGTGAGTTTTTGTTTGTTTGTTTTGTTTTACAGCATAGCAATAGTCATGAAGATGGGGTAGGACTGGGTAACGTTTTGTTCTGTTGTACATGGGGTTACCATGAGTCAGAGCCAATTCTATGACAACTAATAACACCAACTTTATGTTTGATAGCATTTTTACATCCTACAAAGCATTTTCATATCACATCTGACTTGGCCTATACAGCTCTCTGAGATTTGAAACCCTCTGATATTTTGAAAATATGAAGACATAGGAAGGGTAAGTGAAATGTCCATGTGCTTGGTAAATGCTGAAACCAGAACTCTTTTCATTTAAAAAGTCGTGGTGCTTTCAACAGTTTCAAACAGGAGAATTTTATCCAAAGTTTTCATATTAAACCTAAAATCCTCATGAAGCATATTACTAAAATTTTATGTATCGGTACCCACTAGTGTCTTGTCACAATATTTGTTGAACAGATATACTTATAAATAAATGTTACTTGTATGAAAATGATTCTCATTCTAACTGTAAAAACAAAAGACAAACTCACTGCTGTCGAGTTGGTCCCAACTGGTAGTGACCCCTCCTTGGGTTTCCAAGGCAGTATCTATACAGAAGTAGGTTGCCCAGTCTTCTTTCAGAGGAGTGGCTGGTAGGTTTGAAGTGCCAGCCTTCTGGTTAGCAGTCAAATACCTAAGGCACTAGGGCACCAGAGCTGTAGACACCAAAATAGGTTTTGCCTCATCACTGGTGGTATTTTTGTTGTTGTCATGTGCTGTCGAGTTGGACCCAACTCATAGTGACCCTTCCTTGGGTTTCTGAGGCAGTATCACTATGGAAGTATGTTGCCCAACCTTCCTTTCGAGGAGTGGCTGGTGGGTTTGAACCAGCAGCCTTCCGGTTAGGAGTCAAGTGCCTTAGACACTACACTTCCAGAGCTCCTGGTGGTATTTTTAGGTGCCATCAATTTGGTTATGACTCATAGTGACACTACGTAGAACAGAACAAAATATTGCCTGGTCCTGTGCAAGCCTCACTATCCTTGATATACCTGAGCCTATGGTTGCAGCCAGTGTATCGATCCATCTTGTTGAGGGTCCTCCCCATTTTCACTGACCCTCCACTTCACCAAGCATGATATCCTTCTCCAAGGAATGGTGCCTTCTGACAAGATGACCAAAGTAGGTGAGGCAAAGTCTAGCCATTCTCACTTCCAAGCAGCATTCTGGCTCCAGGACAGTTCATTCTTCTGGCAGTCTATGGTACTTTCAGTATTCTTCACCAACACCACAACTCAGAAGTATCAACTCTTCTTCGGTTTTCCTTATTCATTGTCCAGCTTTCACATGCACATGACACTACTGAAAATATCATGACTTTGGTTAGGTACACCTAACTTTAGCACTTTAAAGAGGTCTTTTGCAGCAAATTTTCCCAGTGAAATATGATATTTGATTTCTTCGCTGCTGCTTCCATTGGTGTTGATTGTGGAACCAAGTAATATGAAATCTTTGACAATTTAAATCTTTTCTCCTTTTATCGTGATGGTGCTTTTTGATCCAGCTGTGAAGATTTCTTTTCTTTTTTTTAAATTGAGGTGTAATGCATACTGCAGACTGTAGTCCTTAAACTTCATCAGTAAGTGCTTCAAGTCATTTTCACTTTTCAGCAAGCAAGGTTGTCATGTGCACATCTCAAATTATTAATGAATCTTCCTTCAATTCTGATGCTCTGTTCTTCACATAGTCCAGCTTCCTGGGTTGTTTACTCAGCATACAGATTGATTAAGCATCATGAAAGAATACTACCCTGACACATTCCCTTCCTGATTTAAACCATGCTGTATCCATTCTGTTTGAACAACAGCCTCCTGGTCTATGTACAGATTCCTCCTGAGCACCATTATGTGTTCTGGGATTCCCATTGTTCTCAATGTTATCCATGATTTGTTATGATCCACACAGTTGAATGCTTTTGCATAGTAAATAAAACACAAGTAAACATCTTTCTGGTATTCTTTGCTTTTGGCCAAAATCCATCTGACAGCAGCTATGATATCCCTCATTCCATGTCCTCTTCTGAATACAGCTTACATTTCTGGAAGTTCCCTGCCAATAAACTGCTGCAATCATTTTTGAATTATCTTCAACAAGATTTTACGTTCTTGTGATATTAATGACATTGTTCAATAATTTCCACATTCTGTGAGATTATCTTTCTTTGGAATGGGTACAAATATGTATCTCTTCCATCAGCTGGTCAGGTTGCTGATCATCTTTCATAGTGGTATTAGGGGAATCAGTGAGCATATTCAGGATAACATACCAGGAGAGGATTTCTGTACCTCCGAGTAAGAGAAAGAAAGTACCTCTATATATCTGTGTCATAGCTAACAAAAACATTGTACTCATGTTACATTGTTTTATTCTCTGTTCATGGCAAGAATTGCACATGTTACCAGCCATAGAATACAAATTGCCATCTTTCAACAAACAGATCCAGCACTGGAAGTGCTGCTCACTCATTTATGTCAAGTAATTTAGAAGACAGCTCCATGGCCAACTGACTGAAAGAGATTCATATTTGTGCTATCCCAAGGAAAAATCATTAAAAAGAATGTGTAAATTACTGAACAATATCATTAGTACTACATGCATGTAAAATTTTATTGAAGATAATTAAAAAATGGTTGCCACAGTACATTGACAGGGAACTGTCAGAAATTTTAATCAGTTTCAGAAAAGGGAGTGGAATGAGGGATATCATTGCTGATGCTATATGGATATTGGCTGAAAACTAAGAATACCAGAAATATTTCTACCTGTGTTTTATTGATTACACAAAGATATTCAACTGTGTAGATGGTAACAATTTTAGATAACATTGTGAAGAATGGGAATTCCATAACACTTAATTGTATTCATGCTGAACCTGTATATAGACAAAGAGGCAGTTGTTCAAACAGAACAAAGGGATATTGCATGGTCAAAAATCAGGAAAAGTGTGCATCAGGGTTGTATCCTTTCACCATATTCATTCTATCTGTACACTGAGGAAATAATGCAAGAAAATGGACTATTTGGTGAAGAATGTGTCATCAGGATTGCAGGAACACTTGTTAACAATCTGCAATATGCAGATACCACAATATTTGTTGATGGAAGAAAAGAAGACACAAAATACTTACTGATTAAGGTCAAAGACTATAGCCTTCAGAAGGGATTATACCTCAATATTGTACCTCAATATAAAAAAACAAAAATCTTCACAACTGGACCAAAAAGCAACATCATGATAAATGGAGAAATATTGAAGTTGTCAAAGATTTCATTTTACTTGGATCCACAATCAATGCACATGGAAGCAGCAATAAAAAAATCAAATGATATATTGCATTGGGAAAATCTGCTGTAAAAGAGCTCTTTAAAGTGTTAAAAAGTAAAGATATCACTTTGAGGACTAAAGTTCACCTGACTCAAACCATAGTATTTCCAAATCATATCATATGCATGTGAAAGCTTGACAATGAATAAGGAAGACTGAAGAAAAATTAATGCCTTAGAATTATGGTATAGGCAGAAAATATTAAATATACCATGGACTGTCAGAAGAAAGAGAAAATGTCTTGGAAGAAGTACAGCCAGAATTCTCTTACAGGTGAGGATGGCGAGACTTTGTCTCACACACTTTGGATGCATCATCAGAAGGGACCAGTCCTTGGAGAAGGACATCAAGCTTAGTAAAGTAGAGGGTCAAAGAAAAAGAGGAAGACCCTCAATGAAATGGATTGAAACAGTGGGTACAACAATGGCCTCAAACAAAGAGGTGACTGTGAGGATGGCATAGTTTGAGCAGTGTTTCTTTTTTGTTGCACTAAGGATCAATGTAAGTCAGAATCAACTTGATAGCACCTAACAACAACAACAAAACTTGCCATGGGCAAGGAATAAGATGGTTCAGCATGAGGGCAATGATTTGTTATTATGCATTTCAATCTTAGAGAGGTACTGGTTCAGCCATTTACTCAGCATGTTGACTGTACTCTGTCACCGATCACAGAAGTGACCTCAAAATCTTTTAACACAGCAATCTGGAGCCCTATTGCTAAATCATTAGAAATTAGCACCACCTTTGAATGCTGTTCACCAACTCTGTGGTAGGGCTTATAAATTAAGAAATGAAAGTCAATTATATCATTTTTTAGATGAATTCTAGAAGTGATGAGTGTTAGTTGAGGTCTATCTGTATGGTGAAAAATTTTGTTACACAGAGAGCGCATTCACATTAGATTACCTAACAGAACAGGAGCTCTGCTTCATTCATTTGAACTTCATTTGGTTGTCTTCTTTTCATCGGTCACAGTCCTTTTGGGCAGAATGAAATAAAACAAGAACAAAAAATTCAGTTTAGTTCACTCTTTTTCATATGATATCTAGAAATAAAATGAGAGTGAATTGTTTTCATTAACAATAGTTCTTTCGTTATTCTATTTTTCACAGCTTATCTACTTTCATATGTAGTATATTTCCATATGTACTTTAGAATTATGCAGGATAGCTCAATGATTTTTTTTTTTTTTCCTGTTTTCTACTTGTTTCATATATAAGGGTCCTTTTTTGGTTTTGCTTTCAGATATGTTCTATTTTGACATAGTTATTAGACATAAGTTGAACATTGAGAACAGCTTATCTAAAATATGAAGTATCTTGATTCTAGGGTAAAATTGTTCAAAAACTACATTGAAGATGTGTGGTTTAATAGATTGAGTTATACACTAACTCTAAGTCTAATTAACATGTAATATAGCTTATGAGTATATATGTAGTGAAGAAAAAGGCCATAATGCAGCAACATGGAATAAACAATTGGATAAAAATAGTGTTTTATTAACTTTGAATATGTGTGGTTTAATAAAAATCTTCTTCACTTAAAAGAGAATGAAGAGATAATTAAGATATTTTATAGAATTTCTGGAACAGAATTCAGTATTTTTAGGAATGTTTGAACTTTATAACATCTTTTTTTATTTGTATATAATTACCTTTGAAAACATATCTTTGTTTTTATTAGCAATGTTGCTATATTCTTTTGCTTGAATGAGGGCCTGCTAAAAGGGCAAGGAGGCCACATGTTCTGACCTCCTCTAATCCCACAAGAGGCAGACAGAATCACCATCAGTAACCCAAGGCCTATTCCTGCCAGGCCAGACATGCTGCCTCCCTCCAGCCCTTTCTCCAACTGTCCCTCCCAAATCACCCACCACCTCTCTCCTGGGTTCAATAATTCGCTGCAGTGGCCACACAGAACTCACAGATTATGCAGTTTATTAGGGAAGTTCCAGGCTACAATTCAAGTTCAGGAAAAACGCTCAGTCTCTCTCCCAGCCCACCATCTCTCAACCAAATCTCTCACAGTCTCTCCTCCAGCAGTGCATGTCCCTCGGTGTCTCAGCAATGTGTGTCTCCTGCGTCTCTTTTCCAGCAGCACGTGTCTCTTTCAGTAGCGTGTGTCCCTTTCAGCAGCATGTCTTCCTCAACCAGCAGTCAGAGAGAGTTCTGCCTCTAGGAGGCCTCCTTTTGAGCTTGGCAGAGTGGCCAAACTAACCAATCATAGCATCAGAACTCTAAGCACCTGAGAGAGAACCTCCCATCACATTGCATTGTGCCACACCCAACAGAAATAACCCAGGTGGATAATATTTACAATCAGGAGCTCCTCAGTTGCTCATTCCACCACTGAGTTTACAATGACTTATGGGTAGAAAAGCCATACTAAGTAATTTACTACACTGCAGGGCCATTTCTGGAACATGGAAGAAACAGGAAATGGAACAAAAATTTTAGTCAAGTAACTGGGGAAGAAGGACTCTGATGATGCAGTGGTTGAGTGCTTGGCTGCTAATTGAAAGGTTGGCAGTTCAAATCCACCAGCTACTCCATAGATGAAAGATGTGGCAGTCTGATCCCTTAAAAATTACAGCCTTGGAAACCCTATGGGGTAGTTATTCTCTGTCTTAAAGGTTCTTTTGAGTGAGCATTGACTCAATGGCAATGGGTTTCATTTTTGGCTTAACTAAGGATGGGTTAGAAGAGAGGAAAAATTAGAAAGATGATTAAACATATTTGTAAGTTTGCCTCAGGTAAACTCAGTAAAGTTTAGAGTGATAAAAATCAATGAAAAATGTATAACATCTTCTATTACGCATTTTCTCCTTTAATTGGGAAGGGAGGGGATGTTGAAGGAAAGATATTGGATTACAGATCACAATACAATCATGGCTGGTATCATTGGTCTAGGTCTAGCTACTAGATGCCTACAGTGGGTGACAAAGATGGTATAAAAGGCAAGATAAATAACTTAATATTAATTTTTCACTTCTAAGAAATGTTTGTTGGTTGTTATTGTTAGCTGCCATCAAATAGGTTCTGCTTCATGGTGATTTTATGTGTAATAGAATGAAAATTTCCCAGATCCTGTGTCATATTTATGATTATTATTGCTGTATTTGAGTCTATGGTTATGGCTATTGTGTCAGTCAACATCACAGAGGATTTCCTTCATTTTAAGTGACTCTCCACTTTACTGAACAAGTTGCTCTTTCTAGTGATTGGGCCTTTCCAATGACATGTCCAAAGTAAGTGATCCGATGTCTTGAATCTTTACTTGTAAGATGCATTCTGTTTGTATTTCTTCTAAAACTATCTTTTTTGTTCTTCTAGCAGTCCATGGTATATTCAATATTCTCCACTAACCCCACAATTCAAAAATAAGGAGTTAAGTTTTCATAAGCCAATAAAACCAAACCAAACCCTCTACATTAAGTCATTTTCAACCCCTTGCCACTCCCTATAAGCTTTCCAAGGTTGTGAATCTTTACAGAAACAGACTGCCTCATCTTTCTCCCACAGAGTGGCTAGTGGTCATAACCCAATGTTGTTGTTGTTGTTATGTGCCGTTGAGTCGGCCCCGACTCATAGCGACCCCTCCTTGGGTTTCTGAGGCAGTATCACGATGGAAGTAGGATTGCCCAACCTTCCTTCCGAGGAGTGGCCGGTGGGTTTGAACCGCCAGCCTTCTGGATAGCATTCAAGTGCTTTAGCCACTATGCTACCAGAGCTCCTCATAACCCAATAGGTGTCTATTTTCCTTAAAGAAAAAGGTAATGAATAGATCAGTTAGTGCTTTCAGGTGTCTATGGAAGAATTGCGAAGCAGATCACTTCACCCTTAATTTGCTTTCACAACATATAGTTTGCTGGTACTTAGGAAAATTCAGTCCAACACAATACACATTCCTTTGTTCAATTGATTTATTGTAATATCCTATGCTAGTATCTTAAAAACTTGGTATTTGACCACAGTTTCCTTGGTGATAACTATCGCTATTCAAAAGCTTTCATCTTTTCCTCCAGATTGAAAATCTGGTTTTTATTCATGAATCGTTATCCGTAGTCCAGCACAAATTTACTGAGGTGGCAATGAATTTAGCTTTTCTTTCTTATGGGTACTAGGTAGTTCCCCATAAGAAATGGCTACTTCTTTAATGTCTGATTAATAGGAAAATATCTCCTGAAATGTCAGAGACTTAAACACATTCCCATACTAGGATAATTCTCTATAGATTTTTATAGCCCCAATGAGCTATTTGTGAATAAACTGGTACTTTAGGTAAATGTATTATTAAACTGCTATTGATTGCATTAATTTTCCTTCATAAACTGTACTTTTCATGTGGGAACACACACAAACACACACTCATATGTATGTATATATAGAAAAAGAGATAGGATATAGGTACAAGAGATTCTTAAGAAAATACTTCCTGTTTTCCAGATTAATTTTATGAAGAATCTAGACTTGCTTTATGGGTATTCATATCCTTTCTAGTAATAATTACTTTTTTTTAAGAAAAATTGTGGATAAAGTGATTTTATTGAAGCCTAATTGTTTTGAGTCTGTTTTCTGACTCTGAGATCTCAGAAGTCAAATGGTCTTAATATGCAGAACACAACTTCCATATTATATATATATATATATTTTTTTTTTTTTAATTAGGATTTGGGTGAAGATTTACAGAGTAAATTCACTTTTCATACAGCAGTTCACATATACTTTGTCTCATGTCATTGACCAAAATTTACAATGCAGCAGCTCCCCTCCCACTTCCTCCCCATAGTTACCTCTTCCCAGTGTCCATCCCTTCATACTCTTCTGCACCCTGAGCTATCTCCCTGTGCAAAAGCAGTCCTTCCTTCTCCCATGATTGTTCTCTCCAGGGCATGTGTCTACCTGAGGTAAATGTTTAACTCATATGCCTGTACTTTGTTTGGCTGGAAACCACAGTTGTGGATTCAATTCCAGACCTGAAGGGCAGCTAGGGGCCATAGTCTCAGTGGTTACACCAGGCTCCATTGGACCAGCAAACCTGGTCCCTACCTTCTTTTTTTTTTTTTTTGCCTCCAAATGATTTTGAGTTTTGTTCCACATTGTTCTCCCTCTTTATGCAGGATCTCCTACATCCCTTCCAAGTGGATGGCAGTGGTAGCTGGGCACCATCTAGTTCTTCTGGTCTCATAGTTGTATAGGTTGCAGATCAGATGGTGTACCAGTCACTAGGACTGATTGTTTCCATTAATTTTGGTTTTCTTCTTTCTTCTGGATGAGGAGAGACCTGTTGTTGCATCTAGATGGCAGCTTACTAGCTTTTAAGGTCCCAGTCACTACTTGCCAAAGTAGTAGGTGGAACAATGTTTTGTATAGTATGTTATGCCAATTGAGCTTGATGTCCCCTGCGACTATGGTCCCAAGCCCGCAGGATCAACTACTTGATCCCTCTGGGTAGCTGGCTGTGACCAAGCAATGACCATAACCTTGCTCCTTGTCAGCTCTACTATACACCTGGGAATTCTGATCATTCACATGAACTTATAGGCCCATTGTCTGCCAACCCTATATATGATCTTGGATACACTCTCCATTTAGACATACCTAATTGTTTAGCTTGTTCACCCATCTATCCGTCCCTATACCCACCCATATTATATTTTATTTAAGGAATTTTTGAATAGCCAAGAATACCAAGGCCTTGAGCTAGGTTATTTTTTCCATGTTTTCTGAGCAGAGGCTTCCTTTTAAAATGACAAAGACAATTGTACCAAAGAAAAATCTGGGAAATATGCCTTATGATCTCTGAGATTCCATTAAAAGTTGGTCACTTAACTCTGTGATTATATTTCCAGTATATTGTAAATACATATTCCAAAATGGTGTGGTGTGGGGAAGATTTGGCTAGATATCATTTCCAAGGCAGTATCACTATGGAAGTAGATTGTCCAACCTTCCTTCCAAGGAGTGGCTGGTGGGTTTGAACTGCCAGCCTTCTGATTAGCAGTCAAATGTCTTAGGCACTATGCCACCAGACGTCTCCTATTAGAAGATATGCTGTCTCTAATTTGGCAATTGTAAATACTATTAGATGGAAGGAGAGTTTGTATATGCAACTAAAACAAAATTAGTATAATAGTCAGGGTAATAGTTTACTAGTGCTAAAGAGATTTTGGTACTTAAAGTTTTTTAGGGATAAGTGGAAGACTGTGTGCTGATTTTACATGCCTAATTCTTATGTCAGAGAATGTGACAGAATTCTCTTTCAATTACATCTGCATGAGAGAAGGTTATAGGGGGAAGATGACAAGATACACAGGAATGGAAGTCAAGGCTAAGGCTGAAGCTTGTACAAGAGTTCAGAACGAGGTTTCTAATAATAAAAAAAACATAATAATAAAACCAGTTGTCATTAAGTAGACTATGATTCAGAGAGACACTAAGTCAGAGTAGGACTATGCTCCATAAGGTTTTCAATGGATAATTTTTTTCAGAAATAGATTACCAAGCTTTCCTTCTGAGGTGCCTGAAAGTGGACTCGAACCTCCAGATTTTGATTTGTAGTTGAGTGTACCAAGGAACACCCGAAGGTTGTAATGCTTCCTCCAAATTCCTTCAGCTCACTTTAGATCTAGTCTCTTAACAGCAGATCAGAAAGCAGGGGCTTGACAGCATCCCCACAGCATCTAAGCATCAGTTTGAATACTTCTAAGATTTCCCTTCCTCTCATTTAGCAAATGAGTAGAAGTCCATGACCTAAAAAGAATGAACACAGTATTTAAGAATGTGGTTAAAGAACACGCTGTAGAGTCTGGTTTACTGGCTCTAAAAAGATAGTGATTATTTTTAGTGAATAGGATACTGAGTTTATAATCCTCCTTCTTATTCTATGCTTCAGTTGCTGACCCAAAGAATCATATAGTTATTACAGAGAATAAAAATTTTCACGCCCCACAACCCAATGTGAAATGTTAATGAAATGTCCTAGATATTAACACAACACTATGTTGTTGTTGTATGCCGTCAAGTCATCCCCAACTCATAGCGACCCCTCCTTGGATTTCTGAGGCAATATCACTATGGAAATAGATTGCCCCACCTTCCTTCTGAGGAGTGGCTGGTGGGTTTGAACCACCAGCCTTCTGGTTAGCAGTCAAGTGCCTTAGTCACTATGCTATAAGAGCTCCTACACAATACTATGGAGTCAACAAATCTCTGTGTCAATGTGAATATCACTGGTCATGGAAGGTTAAGGAGACAACTATATCTGTGATTTGAAAGATGTTAGAATGTTTTCCTATCCTTCCTATATCCTTCCCCATCACTAACTGGGTCAAAAATTCAACTACTAAAGATTCATATCTTTACCTTAAAAGTTTGATATATTAAAATTCCTTCTTCTTGATTTCAGGCAAAAAAAAAAAATTTCTACTAATTACATAAAATTTTTATTAGTAGAAATGATAATAATAAACTTTAGAAGCACTTACTGAGTGCTTACTACATGTCACTCACTGTGTTAAGCCCTTCACTTAAGTCTGTGCATGTAGCTATAAAGAATAACACAATGGAGGAGTCACTGAAGTGCTGAGCTGAGGGTATTACAGAATCAAGAGTTTAATCCCCTTGTTCCAGGCCAGGCCATTAGTGTCGGAAGCAGAAGGTTTATTCCCATGGTGCTAACTACAGAGCTCTTGCTCTTAATCACGGTTTACCTTGTTTATTACCTTGTGTAATCATTTTTACATTAGTAAACATAATGCCCTATGAGCGTATAAGGAGCTAAGCATGTAATACAGTGTAAGAATATTTCTGCATTGGCTCTTGCAATTTCCTCCACCTTTGCTTTCTCTGTCAACTGAAACCCTTTATAACCATCCCCCCACATCAGTTTCAAATGCCACCGTTTCCAAAGAAGTTTGCCTCGGCACCCTCCTTCATTCTCCCTCCATCTGTTGGGATCATTCCTTCCTCTGCACCAAGAGCATGGTTTCTGTGCCTTGCTTACAACACATCACATTCAAGCATATACTGCTTGTGTCTGTCCTATCTCTGAGACTACAAATTTGGTTAGGAGCATGGACTGCCCTTATTATCTTTGAATTCTCACCCCTTAACTCTCTTACCCATTGTAGGCATGCTATAAATACTGTTGATCAGAAATGAATGTATTCTACAATACAGGGTAGAAGAAATGCAGCATTTGTTTCTTTTCTCTGAACATAACCCACTGATAAGTAGAAAATTATAACTGGTTGGGGGTGCAGGGGAGAAAGAACACAGAAAAGAAGGTGGCATCAAGGACATTACATTCTGATTACTTTGTTTATGCTCAAGGACAGACTAGAGAACAAAACCTGTTAGTCCTGTTCCAGGAGGCAAGAAACATACCAAAGAGATTAAATGAGCAGACCTGGAGTCCTGCAAGAATATTCATCCAGCTCAACCCTTTATAAAGCTAGGTGACCTCTGGCAGGGAGCAGAGTGTTAATAAACCTCAGGTGTTTTTTTTTTGTTTGTTTTTTGTTTTAATGTTTTTAAATTTGTTTTAGGAGTTAGAATAGAAAATACCTGATATTTAATAAGTGCTCAAGAAGTTTTAGCTTTAATAGCCATTGGCATAGTGATACAGCACTGATGACCGTGGACAAATTTCTTAGCTTTGTAAGTTTGTTTCCAAACACATATCTTATCTATCACTTCACTGAAAAAAATATATATATTTCTTAATAAAAATATTATCACTCTTAAAAATTAAGAGCACTTACAACAATTATTTTTCAAATTGATCTCTTACATGTATAATTTTTAAGGGGGAGGGATTCAAACAACGAAACACTGATGACTTTAAAAAAAAAATTAAAAAAATTAGGGGGATATTATGTTCAAAGGTTTTCCATTCCTGGGTTGTGCAAATAGTTAATGCACTCATTTGAGTCTACTCAGAGGGACCTCAGAAGAAAAATTTGGCAATCTGCTTTGAAAATCAGCCACTGAAGTTCCTAGGGAGCACAGCTCTACTTGGACACACATGGGGTCCATTACTTGGAACCAATTCAAAGACAACTGGTTATAGCAACTGAAACATGATATGTTCTTGATGAGTGAGTTTTGCTTACTCTTTTTCTCCCAAAATAATTTTCCTTCAATGACTATTTGGAGCATATATCAAATCTATATCTTAGCAAGAACTTGCCTCCACCCCCCTTTTTATAGCAACACTTCACCCTATAATAAATATGTAGCTAGTGGTTTGGTGAGTTACTTCATTAGATTTTTTTCTGATCCTCAATTTGTTTGTTTTCTACTGATCTAATTTTATTCTAGAAAAAGAAAAAAATAGCATCTCTGTAACCCTCTGTTTATAGGTCAGGGAATACATGTACCAATGTAGCCTGACTTGTGTTACACTCTGAAATATGGACTTTTAGCTGTAAAATGTCTCTACTCATGAAGTCACAATCTGTACTTTTCTTTCAGAAAAAAAATCAATTTGATTTTCAGCGATATTCCTACTGGCACTGAACAGTAAGGTTCACAGATAGTTCATTAAGGTGAAGACATAATTCAATATGCTCATTTTTCTTTAACCAATAATGACAAAAATAAAAAGGGAGAATGTGAGTTTACTGGGTTCAAGTAAAATTGTTTATAAACTGTTGTTAAAATCCTTGTGAACTTGCTTTTTGGTGGGTGATAATGGTCCCCTTCATTTGTGGAATTTAAGTAAAGATAAAACAACGGTGTTTTGGCAAATCATAAACGTTATGAACAAGGTAGACATAGCTTTGCTCACAAAATCCCTGAATATGAAAAGTTTATACAAGTTCATGGATGTAAAAGAAACAAATGAGAATTGATGCACATACTTGACCTTTTAAAGTTAACATGAAGATAAATTTTGTCCTTCCATAGAACATGCCAGAATGTTCTGTCAAAGTTAAAAATGTGAAGGGTGGCCCATCTATCACTTCACTGGGGAAAAAAAAAAAAAAAAAAACAACAACATCTCTATTTGTTAATTAAAATATAATCACTCTGAAAAATTAAGAGCACTTACAACGATTATTTTCAAATTGATCTCTTATATGTATAATGTTTAAGGGGGAGGGATTCAAACAATGAAACACTGATGACTTTAAAAAAAATTATTGTGATTCGAGTGAAAATTTACAAAGCAAATTGGTTAGCAGAGAAAGCTTTTAATTGAGGTTTGTTGAATAAATTAATGACTAGAGAGATGAATCAAAGGGAACTTCATGTATGAGAAAGAAAGAAGACATGTGAATTGTCAAGTAGTATTCCTATTCATAAATCTTAACCAGTGACTATAGATCCAATTCAACCAGATTCCAAAAACCACAAACCAAACCCAGTGCCATCGAGTTGATTCTGACTCATAGTAACTCTCTATAGGACAGAGTAGAAGGGTCCCATAGTGTTTTCAAAGCTGCAAATGCTTAAGAAAGCAGACTGCCTCATCCTTCTCCTGCAGAGCCACTGATGGGTTCAAACTGTTCATCTGCAGCCAAATGCTTTCACCACTGGGCCACCAAATGTCCCTCAGTCACTTACAGCTGCCATTTATTTAGTACAAACCAGAATAAAAGTGTGAATATGGTAATGAGGTAAAGATTGTTCAGTCGAAAAAATTGTGCCTCAGTGAGGTTAAAAAGCTGACTCAAATTCTATGGATATGTGGCAAGGGTAGTTCTATATCCTGTTTTTAACCACTCCACTACCCAACCTTCCAGAAACTAATATGGATAAATATATGAGTAAATGTGCCACTATTTCTTGAGCTTTACTCTGTAGACTAAGGGCTTCACATACGTTATTCATCTAATTCTTATAAAAATTCTGTAAAGTAGAAAGTTATGTCCATTGTGTAGGTGAGGAAATTGGTGCTTTATTGTGTTTTTCCATTTGATTTCTCTTATTTACTTTGTCTGCCTCTTGGTTGTATCTCTCCATCTCAATAAAGCCCACCATGTCATGGCCAATTAATTGGCTATTGATGTTGCATGTGGTGCCATCACTAAGCCAAATGCTGCAGTGACGGGGATTAACCAGTGGACTCAGCACCCAGATTAGAGCCATTTATTAAACTCAGACAGACACTTCCTGTCTTTCAGTGCCTGTTCTATAAAGAAAATATTAAATTACCCTAAAACTTGAGAATTTAAATGTTGTAAAGGTTGTATGACACGTAACTTTAGATTTGGTGGTTGCATATGATCCACAAAAAGGTCTACTTAATTATGAAGTAATTCCAAAGCATCAGTTGGGCTATTTTTCCCTAAAAGGAAACTTGAAAGAAATGTCAAAAACTCATCAATTATTGAATGCAAATTCTATGAGTTCATTTCTCTGTGTGCAGTATTCTTCTTTAAAGAATAGAATTCAAAAGAGAAGCTCCTTTTAGATGCAGTGGGTTTTGAAGGCCTCCCTTTGCTTTCTTTTTAGTTTACAGAAACAGTGTGTCTTTTTGGTCCACTCCCAAATTTCCTTTGCTAGATTTTTCTTTGCAACATCATCATCAATCCAATGCAGACTAGGGCATAAGGTCTATGTTTACAAGGTACTAATGCCTTTATTTAGGTTCCCAATCTTTCTTTCTGACCTTCATTCTTGCTATAACAGAAAAAAGGCCAGCTCTTTAAACAATGGAGTCCTAGACAACATCTGTCTCCCCTCAGAAGCATTTCTTTCTGAGCCAGACAGACAGGGAAGACATTAAATACCAAATAAGGGATTGTTTACCTAGACAAAGTGTGAAGCCAAAATCCTGAATCTATATAATCTGTTCCCATTCTCAAAACAAACAGGATTACCATTTGAGGAGATGCTTGTTGTTGTTGTTATGTGCCTTTGAGTTGGACCTGACTCATAGCGACCCCTCTTTGGGTTTCCGAGCCAGTATCACTACGGAAGTGGATTGCCCAACCATCCTTCCGAGGAGTGGCTAGGGAGTTTGAACCACCAGCCTTCTGTGCCTCCTAAAATTTTTGGTTAAGATGTAATTGCGTCTATGAATAAAAAAGAGACCACAGTAATCAACAAGTAAATATTGTTGAATTTTTCATAGGCTCTAGGAGATCGTTATTATAATGGACATTAAAAGATAAATACATCTATCAGCCCGTTAAAATCAATGTTATTATCCAAATGGGTTTACAAATATTAAATATGTCTTCCCATAAAACATAAATAATGTACCCTGGTTCTAACCTTTCTGAAGGTCTGTGTGAAGAAGAAGAAATGTTCATTAATATTTCTGGCCAGCTTCCAGATCTGAGTCAGAAAAATTGGCTTATTTATAAACAGAAGTCCCAATAACTTGCCTTTCTGGGATCACAGATTCCTACTATGAATCATTCTGAATTGTTTGATGTATTTTCTAAATTTAAGACGCAATTCATTAAATAAAACCTTACATGACTCAAGACATTGGCCCTTTGTTCTTCAGTGTAAAATTTTTTTTTTTTTTTTTTTTTAAAGAAGCTTTAACTCCACAGAACAGTGTAACTCAATTAAAAAAGTTCTTTGTTTTAGAAAACTACATGTCAGTCCTGGCTAATCTACGGTACTAATTAACCAACAGTGATAAGTTTTTAAAAACTAGTAAGTTTGTGTATCTTAGAGATGATGTTTATTTCTTTCATCCTCTTTTGAGATTTTTTTTCTTTACCATGTGTTATAAGGTCCCCCTTTCTTAAGAGCATAAAACAATTTATAACAATAGATGTTTCAGGAACTGGCAAACTGTGAAATCCTAGATGGAATGGTAGAATAGTCTCTCAAGGAGGAATGGACTTTATTTATTCTTGGTGAGTTCCAAATTACAAAATTAAAGGACTTGCCGTTTGCCAATGGGAAGTGAATATAGTTATGACTTCACAGCTGCTTCTCCTAAAGAAAAAGGAAAGAGAGAGAGAGAGAGAGAAAGAGGAGGAGGAGGAAGAGTCATGTTTTTTGTTTGTTTTATACAAATGAAATATGTATATATATATATATATATATATATATATATATATATATGGCAGATATAAGAACTCATAATCAAAATAATACTGTACTACCACACTCATGCCAAGAACATTCAGAAATCTTGACTTGGCAGGCTGTAAATCAGAGCTTTGCATCTACTGTACTCTAGTAATTAGAGCATAGCATGGAAAATTGAAGTACTCAAATATATTCCCACTCGCTTGTTTCCCCTGATAAAAGTGAGTGGTCTTTCAGCAAAATTGTCATAATCTGCTTTATTAGTTCGAAATGAGATCTCAGTGACACTGGTTTGCAATGTGACTGTTTGGAGAATAATTCAATACTTAATGGGTCTGACTCCAAAGTGTGTGGTCTCAGAGAAGGCCTTTTGGAAAGTTTTCTTTAGGATCTTGAAAATTAAGCTTAATGACTGCTTTGAGACATTCAAGTTTATTATTCACACATGCTAGGGTTAATATATTATTTAATCTAGACCAGGTGTCTAATAATTTTTCTATAAATAGGTAGAATATAAATATTTTAGTCCTTGCAGGCCGTATAGTCTCTGTTTCAACTACTTAATTCTGCTACTGTAGCACAAAGGTAATCATAGACCATACATCAATAAATAAGCAGGTTATGTTGCAATAAAACTTTATTTACAAAAAGAGGCAGTGGTTGTATTTAGCCCTAGGGCTATAGTTTGTAGACCCCTGATTTAGACAGAACTTGCCTAGAACTGCAACAGGCAAGTGGGTATGTGAATCATTATCAACTATCTCTATATAGTTGATATCTATCTATCTATCTATACACATACATATCTATATCTATCTCCCTATATATAAATACATATGTATATACACACACACACACATACATCTGTATATAAACACACACACACACATATATATGTATATATATATATATATATATATATATATATATATATACCCCATTAGGACTTTTAAGAATATTTAAGAAATATGGGTATTTTATTCAAGATTTTTTTGTGAAGTAGTAGTGGAAAGAGATGGGCACCAGTAAAGAATAGCTATTTATCAAAAAATATTACAAAAATACTCTGGTGATGGGCACCAGTAAAGAATAGCTATTTATCAAACAACATTACACAAATACTCTGGTTACTTGCTTCCCTACAAAGTCATTATATCAAATAATTACATACCAAGGTTTACATTGAACTCCAAGCTCCAAATAATTTTTTATCTTCACTAGTACCTAGAAGATGCAGCAAAGAGGAAAAAAAAGATGAGCAGCAATGTGATTTCAATATAGATATATACTGAGGCAGAGACAAAGGAGGTGCAGGCGGAGTAGGAATTAATTGTGAATCTGCTTGAGAAAGTCTCCTGAAAAAATAACTTCTTTAGCCTGCCTCTCAAATTCATAGGCTACATCATTCTTCTAAGAAATGTCAGATTATCTGAGTAATAACAATAGGTGAGTCGAGGGTCATGTCTTTTCCTGGTTCTTCCAGTAATCTCTTACTGCCCTTTATATGTCACTTAGCTTCTACTTGATCTATTTCCCAATTTATAAATTAAAGGAGAATAAAGGGATGTCTGTAAAGTGGTTTGAAAGTCTGAGTGAAAGGCCCTCTGAACACAGGATGACTGAGTTTCTAAGAATCAGGAGGACACCTTGGCTATTGAGAATACGTTTTAAATCGTGTAAGTGGACACAGTGGTATTCTTGTGAATGCCACATTACTCAGCAGTATACCAGAGGGTCAAATAGATAAAATGGCATGAAAGTTTATTATTCAAGTTAAACCTTTTAACTAAAACATACAAGAAAAAATATATAGAACCAAGGAGTTTTTAATTGAAAATTATTATTTTGCTATGTCAAAATAGACATAAATTCACTTAGATATTTTTAAAGGTTCTATTATCAAGGTACTCTAGCTTTTTACCCTTTTTAACTTTTAATTGTGTTTCAGATACTTTTTTTTCTTGTTTTCTTTCATATTATTCTATTTCCTTTGGGTGATCAACTTGAACATTTGTAATAATGTTATAAAATTAAATGTTAAAGAAGCAGGATAATGTTGTGAAATTGTGCTGAGCTCAGTACCAGAATGTGGGTGTGCATCATTTGCCTTCTCTGACCTTGAATTTCTCAATCAGTAAGGGACATAATAAGAAGCTATTGAGAGTTATTTTAGGAGGTTAAATTCAATGTTGAATGAGAAAATGCTTAACAGCTAGTAAGTGTTCAGTAGTCAAGACCTGAATTTGAATTTGAATAAACAGTGTCAACTAAGTGGGGTACTCAGGTTTGGTTAATTTGTCTAATATGACAGAAAGAAGTCACAGATAGTTGCAGTTTTCTCAATGGAGGAAATAGTGGCATTTGGGGCAATATAATATTTTCATTGTGCCTTAATCTTCCCATTGCAAGGTATTTAAAATTCCTTGTTGTTGTTGTTATGTCAAGTCGGACCCGACTCATAGCGACCCCTCCTTGGGTTTCTGAGGCGGTATCACTATGGAAGTAGACTGCCCAACCTTCCTTCTGAGGAGTGGCTGGTGGGTTTGAACCACCAGCCTTCTGGTTAGCAGTCAAGTGCCTTAGACACTATGCTACCAGAGCTCCTATCCCCTTCTAAAACTAGCAGTAGTAATTCACCATGGTCACAGTGAAGACAAAGAATGCTGTCTCAGATTTCTAAATACCTATTCAGGGTCAATATCAAACCTAAATGATAATTTACAACATCTTCTAACCAAAAGTTTGGAGGTTCAAACTCACCAGTGGATTCACTGGAGAAAGATGCATCAGGGTGCTTCTGTAAAGATTTGCAGCCTTGGAAACCCTATGGGGGCAGTTTTAGCCTCTCCTGTAGGGTTGCTATGACTCAGAATCGACTTGATGGCAGTGAGTTTGTGTTTTCAGGTGCTGGTGAATCCAAAAGGCACTTGAGAATTTTTGAGTTAAAGATGAATTATAAATACACTCAGGAATATAGCAGCATATCACAGCCCCTCTCCTTTCTTAGTGACCTGGGATCTGCTTAGAAAGTAAGGTAAAGAGGAGAGTGAGTTATTTTATAAATTAAAATAAATAGTAAGCAATAACTGAATGATTGAAAGAGTCCACTTTCACTTTTCCACCCTACTTCTCCACCCCCCCACTCCTGGTTCAGAAATGTAGAGTAATGGAAAAATGGTCATAGGTAGGTCTTTACCTTTCCCCAGTGTCAGACTCAAGATTGGCGTGGCTTGGGATAGTTCAAGGCAGTTAGGGGTGGTGAAGGTCATCAGAATTAGCAGGCCACTTATTTGTTGATTTGCCTTAGATGAGCTTCTATGCATTTTAGGTGTATGCAGGAGGTTATGGGGCAGAATCAAAATGAATTCCTTTGTTTCATGCTTAGAGAAGCATGATGTTTATGAAAAATGAGGAAAGGGAGGAGAAGAGAATCCATCTTAAAAGATTATTTAATCATGTACTAGAACTACTGGAGAAGTGCTCAATTTTTGTTCCCATTTTATGTATTATAAAGCCCAGGAGAAGTTTACACTTACGAATTTATGAATAAACTTTTATCTCACTGGATTATATTGTTTCTACTATGAAGAGCTAAAAATTCTTTATGAGAGAATTTACTTAAGCAGCTTTCAAAAAGAAGAGCAGAGTTGAACTGTCTGGGAAAAATACTCCAGCTTCTTGTACCAATAGTTGTTATTAGTTGCCATTGAATCAGTTCCAACTCAGGTATACCAGAACAAAGTGTTGCCTGGTTCTGCTCCATCTTCCTGATCATTGGTAAGTTTGAGTTCATTGTAGTAGCTATTGTGTAGTGACTCATCTACTCTTCTAGAATCTTCTGGCACTATATCACGTAATATTCTTTTGTGATCCATAAGATTTTCATTAGCTAATTTCCAGAATTGGGAGCTCTGGTGGCATAGTGCCTAAGGCATTTGACTGCTAACCAGAAGGCTTGCAGTTCAAATCCACCAGCCACTCCTTGGGAGAAAGTTTGGGCAATCTACTCCCATAGTGATACCGCCTTGGAAACCCAAGGAAGGGTCGCTATGATTGGATTTGACTCGATGGCAGAGTTTGGGTTGGTTTTGGTTTGAGTTTCCAGAATTAAGTGGTGAGGCCTTCCCAGTCTGTCTTAGTGTAGAAGTTCCACTGAAAACTACATCATGGGTAACCCTGCTGGTATTTGAAATATTGGTGGCATAGCTTCTAACATCATAAAAATATGCAAGCCATCACAGTACAACAAAGTGACAGATGGTAGTGGTACTAATTGCTACCATCTATTAATTGAGGTCTTAGTGTGTGCATGGTTATTTTTTGTTATTGCCCAAAAAATTGATAGTGTTCAAATAATTGGATTGTTATTGTGGTAGTTAAGGTTGTGTGTCAACTTGGCTGGGCCTGCTTGAGTGGTTGGGCAGCTGGTGGTAGTTCTTTTCCATCATGAGACTCGGTGTCAGTTCCATGGTGGGATCTACCTCAAGCAGTTAAGTAGCTGCTTTAGGGATGTGATCTGCTTCCAGTATATAAGAAGCAGCTTTGGGAATGGTTTATAGCTGATGGCATCCTTGAACCCTACATGTAGCTAAGTCATTTTTTAGCAGCCTGCCATGTTGCCCTGCCAATTTTGGGACTTTTAATGGACTTGAATTAGTGCCCTGCACTTTGAACTCAGACTTACAGCTTCCAAACTGTAAGAGAATAAACTCCTGTTTGTTAAAGCCATTCCATTTGTGGTGTATTCCTGTCAGAGTGGCACTACGTAACCAAAACAGAATATGTTATCAAGACAGTGGGGTGATGCTTTGACAGATACCTAAAATGTGGAAACAGGAGTGGAGTGTGTGCTTGACCCAAGATCCCTGCACTTAGACATTGGCAGAGAAGACACCGGCAGAGAGACCCGCATGTGAGACACTAGCAGAAGCAGAGCCCAGAGACCAGCATGAGACAGCAATAGCCTTACCAGCTCATGGAGGAGAAAGCTGGATGCCATTGTGTAGGTGGCTTACTGATGGAGTGGGTTGCTGTTAGACATTAAGTGGTAGAAGAAACCAGCATGAAATGGAGTAACAGGTCAGCCAGCCCACAGAGCAAAAAAGCTGAGTGCTTTTTGGGCAGGAAGATTTCCTGAGTAATTGGTTGCCTTTGGCATTAATTGGGAAAAGTGGAGAGACCAAGTAAAAGGGAAGCAGAGCTGCCTCAGCCTGAAGGGTAGGACCATGACCTTTAGAGGTGGAACCACGACAGCCCCCTAGGTTTCAAAGAGGCAGACCTTCACCAACTTGGTCTGGAATGGGGCTGCTCATTCATGTGAGTCAGTGGGATGGAGCCATAGCCGCTGCCCAAGAGTGACGGGGTATGCCTTCCATGCCAAAGAGGTAAAGGAACTGGGCCCACCAGGCCAAGGGGGTGAGGTAGCCACTCAAGAACTAGGGGACTGGAGCCACTCAGTTAAGAAGATCTCTACAGATGCCACCCATTGAAGATTTATATAGGTGCCAAGTTGATAAGGGGTGGAACTGTGGTAGTTAAGGTTGGGTGTCAACTTGGCTGGGCCTGCTTGAGTGGCTGGGCAGCTGGTGATAGTTATTTGCCATTATGAGACTGGGTGTCAACTCCTTGGTGGGATCTACCACAAGCAGCTGACTAGCTGCTTTAGGGATGTGGTCTGCTTCCAGTATTTAAGAAGCAGCTTTGGGAATGGTCTCTAGTTTATGGTATGCTTGAATCTTGCATGAAGCTGGGTCATTGTTCAGCAGACTGCCATGTTGCCCTGCCAATCTTGGGACTTTTAATGGACTTGAATAAGTGGCCTGCCATGTTGTTTGGTAACATTGGGACTGTGCCTTTTTATTTGTTAACCTTGGGCTTGTTGGCCTCAGTAGCCAGCAGCTGTCTAAGTGACGATAAGCCTCCAGCTTCAGTGGGCCACCCTTTCCAAGTGGTGGGCATTGGTAGCCAGGCATCATCAAGTTCTTCTGGTTGAGGGGCTTTCACCCAGGCCTGGCACTTTGAACTCAGACTTAAAGCCTCCAAACTGTAAGAGAATAAACTCCTGTTTGTTAATGCCATTTGTGGTATCTTCCTGTCAGAGTGGCACTAGGTAACCAAAACAGTTATTGTCTGTTTTGGTTACTCTGTGCTGCTCTAACAGAAATACTGCAAATGGGATAGCTTTCAACAAACAGAGATTTATTTTCTTACAACTTTGGAGGCCAGAAGTCTGAGTTTAAAGTGCCAGGCTCTAGAGCCTGGGTGAAAGCCCTTTAGTCTTGGGCTTCAGCTCTGCCTTCTGCTCTTGGCCCACTGGAGCTAGTGGTGTCTCTTCCCTCAGGCAGCTCCTGGCAGCTGAGGCTAACAGGTGCAAGGTCAATAAATAAAATGGCCCAGTCCCAATGTTACAAAATAACAAAGTAGGGCACTAATTCAAGTCCAGAGACAGCCCCAAGATCAGCAGAAAACATGGCAGGCTGCTAAATGAAGGCTCAGCTACATGCAGGGTCCAAACGTGCCAAAAAGCTGCAGACCAATCCCAAAGCTTCTCCTCATGAACTTGAAGCACACCACATCCCCAAAGCAGCTACTCAGCTGCTCACAGCATATTCCACCATGGAGTTGATTGCCAATCTCATCATGGAGAATAACTGCAACCTGCTGCTCAGCCAAGTTGACACATAACCTTAACTACCATGTTGTCCAAACAATTTTTATATTATTTGTAACTTTTCTATTCTTCATAATAATTCCATAGGCTAGACTATCATTGTTTCCATAGTCAGATGAAGAGAGAGGATTAAAAAAGTTGAATATTGTACTTAGATCATGTAGTGTTGTTGTTAGGTGCCATTGAGTCATCTTCAACTCATAGCGACCTTATGTACAACAGAACAAAACCCTGCCCAGTCCTGTTCCAGCCTCACGATCCCTGCTATATCTGAGCCTGTCATTGCAGCCACTGTGTCAATCCATCTCGTTGAGGACATTCCCCTTTTTCATTGAGCCTCCACAGATCACATAGTAAGAGAAAGAAAATGGAATCAGAGCTAGGAAGTCTAGCTCACGCCACACACCCTCTCTGGTGTTAGCACTAAGGCAGAAGTGAGGAACACAACTGAGGTGAGAGCAGGGAAGGGTGATTTCAAGATAGATCTAGTGGCACTCTGGGATGCTGAATGTGGGGTCCTTGAGAAGCCCACACTTGCTAGATTGTTCATAAAATGCCCAGACCCCCCAGGAAATGTCTATTTAGTTTAATGAAAATTCTTCTATTCTCCAGAAAGAGAATCTGCATCTGTGGTACCCACAATGAAGCCAACTGAATCAGCCTCTTTTTCTTCTGCTTTGCTCTGCTAATAATATTCTACCTGCAGGAAGAGAATTTCAGAGGAAGATCTCAGAGCAGTTCAGGTGGCCATGAATTTCCCCTTGACTCACAGATGGGTAGAAGTCTGAAACCTAGTCACCAGGAAACAGGAAGTTTCCCCCAGGGTCTTTAGGTCTTTTGGTACTGAGGAGGCCCACATATTATCGCTTTGCCACTTGAGGCCATTAAGCCCATGTTGTTCCTTTTTATATGGGCTAAACATAGATACTGAAATGAAGAAAAATAGCCTAAATATAGACATCAATAACAGCTTGCAGGAAGTATTAAAAACAATTCTGCAGAAGGTTAGGAGCCACTGCCTTTTCCACTGTGAGCTTTAAAGGTGTGCTCTCTGATGAGCCACAAGATCATTTTACCACATGCACAAAATTAGACATTTTGAGGACTATTGAGCACTGAGTTTTCACAGTGGCTCACCTCTAGGTTATTAAGAACAAAGGATACTGAAGTTCTGATACACTGAGAAGACAAAGGGAATGTATGGATATTCCAGCCTCCATAGCCTGGAAGGCCACCAAAACAGCAGCCCCTGTTTGTGTCATCATTGTTCTGTGGGCTGGATCTGAATCTCTAACAGGAAGGACCTACAGAGAAGCCAGGAACTAGAAGAGAGACTGAACCAAATCTGTCAGACAGACCGGAACCACAGACACAGGAAGTCCCTTTGCAAAGGCAGGTGATAATGGATCCTGACAAACTGTCAAACTACACGTTCATTGAGGCTTTAGGAAGGTAGTATAGCATGGTGGTTAAACCAGAGTTTTGGAGATAAAAGGAACTGAATTTAATTCCTGGCTCTGCTTGGAATAATTCTGTGATCACTGGAATATCACTTTATCTCTCAAAGGCACCATTTTTCAAGTCTGTAAATTGGTATTGATATTAGTTCTCCTCATATAAATTAGTACTTCATATTCTGGATTAAATACATAATGCAACATCTGTTCCACAATGAGTGCTTCATTCATGGAGGCCATTATCGAATAACTTACTATGTGTGCATCAATATTCAGAACACTGGGGGTAAATATAGAAGTAAAAACCATGTGGTTTGCTCTCAGAATGCACACAGTCTTGCTGGATTGGCAAGAAAAATACACATGTAGAAAAATTAAATGATATAAAGTACTCTCACTGTCGTCAAGTAGGATCTGACTCATAACAACCCCTCCTTGGGTTTCTGAGGTGGTATCACTACAGAAGTAGATTGCCCAAACTTTCTTCTGAGGAGTGGCTGGGGGGTTTGAAATGCTAGACTTTTGGTTAGGAGTCAAATGTCTTAGGCACCATGCTACCAGAGCTCCTAAAATAGTATAAAGAAAAATGGGAAAATGTAAATAGCACAGGATAGACAAGTATTTTTTATTCATTACTCTATCCATCCACTCATAAAACATTCCCTGAGTGTTTTCTATGTTGAAGCACTATGTTAAACACAGAGAAGGGTGACATCATATTGCACAGCTAAAGAGAGCTTAATCCTTACAGTTATTAAGAGAAAAATATTATTGTTATCCCAATTATTATTGATGGAAAAAAAACAGAGGCTTAGAGACCAAAAGGAACTTACTTAAGGACTCACAACTAATAAGTAACAAGGCTGAGATTTTTACCCAGAGTTTCCTGATCCCAAAGTTCAAGCTATTGTAGAAAGGTTGTTAAGAGCATGGAGTCCAAAGCCAGATAGACTGCGTTCAAATCTTAACTCTGCTACTTAATAGTTCCGTGATATTGGATGAGTTTCTTTCGTTCTTTCTTTTCAGTTTTTTATTGCAATTTGAGTGCAAATTTACAAATCAGATTCATTTTATTCTCAACAGTTCATGCACATTTGCTTTCATGGCCCTGATTACAATCCCCAAACATAAAAATCTCTCCTCTCCTTTTCTCCCTGTGACTACCCTTTTCTGTGGCCTTCTTATCTGTGCATTCCTGTCTGTCCAGCTTTCCCTCTTTGTGAATGCTGCCCCTCTGATGTCTCATGATTGATTGATCTAGGGGGTACATCTCCCTGGCGTAGGTGGATGCACTGCTTGTAGATCTTTTTCTACTATTGGACTGAGCGCCAATCCACAGAAGTGAGTCCAGGCCTGAAGGACAACCTGGGGCCATAGTCCCAGAGGTTCCACCAGTCTCTATCTGACCAGTAATTCTGGTCAGTTTTGTGCTTTTGAATTTTGTTCCACATTTTTCCTCCCACTCTATCCAGGATCTCCAATTTTTTTAAAAAAAAATTATTGTGATTTGGGTGAAAGTTTACAGAGTAAGTTCATTTTCCATACAGCAGCTCACATACACTTTGTCTCATGATATTGACTCTAATTTCCCACAATGCAACAGCTCCCCTCACACTTCCTCCACATAGTTACCACTTCTCTATGTCCTTCCCTCCCATGCACTCCTGCTTACCCCTTTCCCAATCCTCCCACAAGCTGTCTTCCTGTGCATACACAGCCCTGGATCTCCAATTCTGATCCCTTTCCAAGTGGTGGGCATTGGTAGCCAGGCATCATCAAGTTCTTCTGGTCTCAGGGCCATGAAGGCTGAGGTCCTTATGGTCCATCATATGTTTGGAATAATGGTTTCCAAATGACTTTGATTTTCTTAACTCTTCATTGCTCCAGAAGAGAGGAGACCAATAGTTGCATCTTAGATGACCACTCAAAAACTTTTAAGACCCCAGTCACTACTCATCAAAGCAGGATGGAGAACAAGATTTTTATGTACTATGTTGTGCCAATTGAGTATGATATCCCCCAGGAATGCGGTCCTGAGCCCTCAGGCCCAGTGATTCTCTCCCTCAAGCTGTTTGGTTGTCTCTGAGAAACTACTCCAACCTTGTCTTCTGTTAGTTCTGTAATGTGTGTAGATAATTTTGTAGCACATGCACATATATAAGACTATCTTCAGCCAAATCTATCCTTGATCTTGGATATATTCCTGTTCGCCTACCCCCATCCAGTCTTCTCATCTGTCTATGCATTAACCTATTGCCTTGTGTTTGCTGCCAGTAGTAATAGAGTATTGTACATGTAATAGTATTGGTCTCTGTTGTCTATTTCTTTTGTGCAAATTTCTGTGTCTTCCCTTTTCCCAGTGTCACCATGCTGGTCACAGACTCTTTCATACTACCCTTCCCCTCACCCAAATCAACATGTGACGCCCAACTAGTCAAAATTTTTCCTTGTCCATCCCTTCCATCCCCAGTAACCAACAAAATGAATTTCCATCCCTGCATAAACATTTCCTTCACTGTTTATGATAATGGACTCATACAATATTTATGCTTCTGTGATTGACTTATTTCACTCCTTGGTCAGGTTTTCTTTTTTTAACTTCTCTGGGCTATAGTTTCCTCATCTATAAAGTAAGAATAGAATGCTAGTATCTATTTTTTTTTTCCTGGTGAGGATTAAATGAACTAATATTAAATAAGCTAATAACTTACCTCAGTACTTGGTGCCCTCTAAACACTATACAAATAAACGTCATTAATTGTAACAATGAGCATTATAATTATTACTATCTTAACTGAGTCATGACATATCAAATACTTAGAAAATATACTAGTAAATAGTAAATACTCAGTAATTATCTATTGCTATCATCATCATTATCATCATCATCATCATCACATAGGTTATACTGCACTTACATAGTGTACCTATCCTCAGTCAAAATTGTCATTCCCTATCCCTAAATCTCAAAACTCTTTCACCTCTGTCAATTGTATTACAATATACCCTATAAACCCTTAATTGAAAAATTGATGTCTTTGTTGACTTCAATAGACCACAGACATTCTAGAATTCGAAAGGCCTTGATGAATTCTAAATTATGGTGCTACTTTGAGAAATAGTTTGTTGTTGTTAAATGCCCTCAGGTTGGTTCCAACTCATAGTGACCTTGTGAATGTACATATTAATATGTACAATAGAATGAAACTCTGCCCACTTCTGCACCATCCTCACAATTGTTGCTATGTTTGAGCCTATTGTTGCAGACACTATGTAAATCCATTTTGTTGAGTCTTCCTCTTTTTGTTAACTTTCTGCTTTACTAAGCATGGTGTCGTTCTCCAGGCACCGGTCCTTCCTGATAACATGTCCAAAGTATGTGAGATGAAGTCTTGTCATCCTTGTTTCTAAGGAATATTCTGGTTGTACTTCTTCCAAGACAGATGTGCTCACTCTTCTGGCCAAAACCAAAACCAAACCAAACTGCCCTTGAGTCAGATCCGACTCATAGCGACCCCTCCTTGGGTTTCCCAGGCAGTATCACTACGGAAGTAGATTGCCAACCTTCCTTCCAAGGAGTGGCTGGTGCACATCTTTCCTAATTTTAAACCACACCATATCCCCTTGTTCTGTTTGAATGACTTCCTCTTAGTCTATGTACAAGTTTTCCATGAGCACAATTAAGTGTTCTGGAATTCCCATTTTATAATATTATCCATAATTTATTATGATTGGTTATTTGTAATGATTGTTGATTACTAGTATGATGAATTCCTTTACTTCAGTTGAACATAGCATAGTCTGTAAACCCTATTTTTTTTCTATTCAAATATTTATCATATTTCTTATTTTCCTTCTCCTTGTTTTCATCCTACAAATTTCCTAGCTAAAATCTTGGTTTCTGGATGTTCCCCTGTGTGCTATCCATGCAATATACCATTGTCAATACCTTCAACGCTTCGGTCAGGGAAAGATTTCTTCTTTTTTCACCATGCCAGATACTTCTGTATGATGATAAAAGTCTCCCCTAACTTAGCTCTAACTTTTGATTCACTTTTGTTCTCATAGAGTCTTCATTCTAGTCAAAGCAGTCTTATCACTATTTTACAGTAACTCTTGTCTTACGCTTTCTTGTTCTCCACCTGGGATTATTTTATTTCACTCCCTGCTGATTCAAAGCTTCCTACACTTCCGGCCAAGATCTTGTACCACTTCTCAGTTGAAACATGCCCTAAATATATCTATTATTATTAACTATTCTCATCTTGGAGTTCGGGTGACATAGTGGATAAAGCACTTGAGTGCTAACTGGAAACTTAGTGGTTCAAATCCACCAGCTTCTCTGTGGAAATAACATGGGATGATCTACTTTTGTAAAGATTTACAGCCTCAGAAACCCAATGGGGGTCACTATGAGTTGGAATGATCTGATGGCAATGAGTTTGGTTTGGTTTTCATTCTCCAAAATCCTACAGCCCTTTGAATCATTGATGCCTAACAGTTTTTGATGCAGGGAAACATTATAAAGAGGTTAAGCTTTCTCACTTCTTGAGTGTTATTGAAGTGCAGTGAATTACTTAATATGTCCCTTCTAGCCATAGTTCACCATTTTGTGATGTATTATAAATCCTAGCCTCTATGCCTGTGGTTACAGTATCATTTTGGAGTGAGTTGTCTGTTATGTTTATGAAGCAGGATAAGGGTGGGATATATCTTCAGTCATTTGCCTTATTAGATGGTGTGACTCAAGTCATCTTAAGTTTCCTTGAGGGTATGCTCTGCATCCAATATATATGAATGTTTTGATAAAGTTCAGTCTCTTGTTCTGGATCCTGCATCTGGTTAATCATCATCTGACCTCTGGTTTTTGGGATGTGAGCAGCAGTTAGTTGTCTGACCTGCTGATTTGGGTTTGTGAGCTCTTTTAACCAGGTGAATTAGAAGAATCCTCCATACTAACTCTTGACCCATCAGTTTGGAACTTGCCAGCATGTACAACTGTGTGAGCCATTTCATTAGCAGTTTGTGAGTTCTGTGAGACATTACAATTAAATATGGAACCCTAAGACAGGAGGGAGTACTGAGGGGAGGAGAAATAGTTGATGTTAGAGATAATGGAGTGGTACAGTACAGCAATTTGGAAAATTTGGACACTTGGGGCATCTTTAACTTCTGCCTCACAGGGACTAGCTTTGTGAGATCCTTCTAAAATAAATTATTTGAGCACGTATTTACTGAGTTGCAAACTTGGCTCTGCCTCTTGCTAGTTATGGAACTTGGGCCTCAATTTCTTTCAAAGTAATGTGGACATAATAAAAGCATCCAACTTATAGCATTATTTGTGCAGCTTAAATTTTTATATTCATGCAAAATACTTAGCATAGATGATGATTTCTAATAATTATTCAATATATGTTAGCTCTTTTAATAAGATTGTTATGGTAAGCACTCACCACATGTTCCTTGAGTCAATGTATTAAAATTGTCTTTTTACTTTCATTTAATTTCGTATAATTTCTGTTTTTAGGGAGCCAAAATATTCACGTAGTATAAGCTATTTGAGTCTCCAATAGAGTGTATGTTTGTGCTCAACTTTGGAATATTGTCGGAGACAATATCTTTATTGTCACAAGTACATGGAGTCAGGCAGTTTAAATGTTCTTCTTATCTTATACTGATTCTTGTTGCTTATGACCCCTTACTGATGATTAGAAAAAGGAAGAGAGTGATGGAAGATTTCAAGTCACTACAGATAAAATGAACAAAGACAGACCTGACTTTTCCATGTCAGCTTCCCACATTGAAGATGCTTAGGGGAACTCTTTTAAGAAGGTTGAGGTCATTTTCCCTCTAGAAAGGATAAAGAGGTCAGTGATTTATAATCCAGGAGAACAATAGGTAAGAAAGTTTTCTACCTGTCTGTGAAAGCAATGACTGCCTTGCAAAATCTTCTAATGTAGACACAGCATCAAAGAGGTTAACAGCCCTTTTTCCCTATCTACTTGCTCTGCTTTATCCTAGAAGAACTTCTTCTCTCTGATTCTTTTTGGCTTAAAAATTATTTTTCTGCTATTCTCATTTCTCCTCTTTAACCCTCTCTCATTTCTTTTTCTCTTTAGTGGTCTAGCTTTGTTGCTGTTGCTATGCACCCTCTCAGGGGCACTTAGCAGAGCTGTTGTCTCAGGCTCGGGTTTTTTCTCCATCCTCTGACAAGTAATAGAGCAAAGAACAAAAGGCCATCTCTCCAAGTAACAATATCTCTTTATTGAAGTTTTGTTCTGATGCTTTAGGCCTTTTCTCTCTGATTCACAGGCCTTGAACTTCAGCAACTTTCTCATTTCTCTCCTTCCTATTACCTTCCAAAATTGAAAATGAACAGGTTATACATTGTTTCTGGTTTTTCACTTCCAATACATTCCTCAATACACTTACTAAAATTTGAGGGCAAGATGGCAAGATGGAAAGATCAAACAAGTGTCAGTCTTCATTCCTAGGCCCCCTTCTCTGACTTGGTGGAGAGTCCTGGGTGGGTCTTGCACTTACCCTTCTAATACACCACCAAGATTGGCCAAACCTTCATAGCTTGTGGAGGGCTTGGTGCTCTGAAAAGGACTTCCTTCCTCACAGTCTTTTTCTTAAATGCTCTTAATTGGGACAGGAAAGGAATTTTGGAGAGCTGAGGGAAGGAGCTGACTGGTATTCAAGGGTGCACCTTACTACCATTTAAGGGATTCATTGTGGCTCCATCATTCCATTTTAGTATCTCACTGTTATAACAAATTTAGTACTTAACCCACTTCACTGCTTCTCCTCTCCATTTTTTCCTAACACTATCTTAATTCAAGAGTCTCTGGGTAGTGCAAACACTTATGTACCCAGCTGCTAAATATGTTTAGAGGTTTGAGTCCACCAGAGGCACCTCAAAAGAAAGGTCTGGAAATCTATCTCTGAAAAATTAGACATCAAAAGCCTTACGGAGAATAGCCCTTTTTTTTTTTTTTTTTCGCTTTTTTAGGGAGGGAGTTTACTTAAATTCATGCAATCATTATTTCTTGACCAAAGTATTCTGATAATAACCCAATGGCTCACCCTGTCATCAGTGTTTCCTTTCTCTAAACTACCCTCCTTGCATAATCAAGTTAGTTTTCTAAAGTACATATCAGATCATCTCACACTTGAATTAAGAAAAAAAATAAATCTGCCAACTTCCCATTTCTATCAAATAAAATATTTAATGGCATTTTAGGCCTTTTGTATTTTAGGCTTTTCTGATGTTCCTTTCTGGTATTTTTACTTTTCTCTCTTACCATGGTCCCTGTAGGCTTAACACCATGATTTGTTCACTCTGTTAAAACATTCATGTCTTTCCATATTTTCTTGGCTTTACTTCTCAAAAGTATATTCCCTTCTTAAAATGAATCAATACATCCTATGTTTTTCCATAACTCCTTTTTTATGCTGCCTGTATGAGACACCTTGTACCACATTGTGCCATTATCTTAATTATCCTGAATTTTTCATTGTCTAGTAGCTATTTCTGAAAATAAATGTTGTTTTTAGGTGCTGTTGAGTCTGTTCTGACTTAGAGTGACCCTATGTGCAACACAGACTGAAATGCTGCTCAGTCCTGTGCCATCCTCACAATTGTTGTTAAGTTTGAGCCCATTGTTGCAGCCACTGTGCCAAACCATCTTGTTGAAGGTCTTCCTCTTTTTTGCTGACTCTCTAGTTCACCAAGCATGATGTCCTTCTCTAGGGATTGGTCCCTCCTGATAAAATGTCCAAAGTAAGTGAGATGAAGTCTTGCCATCTTTACTTCTAAGGAGGAAACTGAGCTCTGGTAGCATAGTGCCTAAGACACTTGACTGCTAACCAGAAAGCTGGCAGTTCAAACCCACCAGTCACTCCTCGGAAGGAAGGTTGGGCAATCTACTTCTGTAGTGATACTGCGTCGGAAACCCAAGGAGGGGTTGCTATGAGTCAGGTCCTACTCTACGGCACCTAACAACAACAACAACATTCCAGAACAGGATAAAGTATTTGGTAATTAATGTTGCAAACTTTTATTTTTAGACTCTTTATGTATTCCATAAATCTATTACTAATTTTTCAATATAAGTATCTAATTCAGATATTGAATAGCAACTCAGGAGGAATGCTTTGGGACCAGCCTGCTTCATTTAGAAGTTTGTGATTTTGAACACTTTCCATAACTTCCCTATGTTTCCATATCTTCATCTGTTAAGTGGGAATATGAGTTGCTAATTTATAGAGTAATTTTGAAGATAAAATTAGGAAAATCTTTACAACAATGATTGTTAGAGATTAAATTATTAATATTTATTGATTATTTTCTTTATAACTACTATAAAGATTGTTCTTAGTTGTCACTTATTGAACTGGGATTATGTAATGTGCTGGCCTTGTGGTTTATTGAATAACACTTCCTTTTTCCACCAGAGGTCAGAATCAAAGGTAGATATGAGAAGACAGACAAAAGGCAAAATTTAAGCTTTATTTCTGATAAGATTTTTAGAGAATATAGCTTAGGTGTTTGGCACTAATGGCTTTCCAATAGTGCAGCCCAGAAAGAAGCCCTTCATCCTAGCCTGACAGATATCGGAGAATACAGACCTTTCTATAGCTACATGTATCTAAAATAAGAGAACCATATACCCAATTTCTTCCAAACTCTCCAGTCACACAAATCATTTCCTCTTAATCCATTTGATTCCCCCCATCCTTATTCAAAGTGTGAGTAAAGAGATTGGCAGGGAGAGCTATTGTACATGGCAGCAAGAGGAAAGGGGGGATAAGTATACCTTCCAAATATGTCAGACTCCTCTCTTCATATGTTTTACATATATATCTCTGGTAGCATAGTGGCTAAGACACTTGCCTGCTAACCAGACGGCTGGCGGTTCAAACCCACCGGCCACTCCTCGGAAGGAA
>NW_006921776.1:1194696-1195870 GCF_000298275.1 Orycteropus afer afer
CGTAGTGATACTGCCTCGGAAACCCAAGGAGGGGTCGCTATGAGTCGGGTTTGACTCGACGGCACATAACAACAACAACAACAACAATCTTTTAAACAAACCTGTGACATAGGTAAAATTACCATCCTCATTTTAAAGGTGAAGACACTGAGGCTGTGAAAGTTAGCTTTACTAAAGTCACACATAAGGTCTCTGGGTTGCATGAAGTTTGTGCTCCAGTGCTACCCGAAAGGTCTGGGGCTTTCAAACCCACCCAGTGGTGCTGTGGTCGAAAGGCCTAGCGATCTTCTTCTGTAAAGATTATAACTAAGAAATTTCTATGGAGCATTTCTACCCTATAACATATGGGATTGCCATGAGTTGGATTCAAATAGAAAGTAATTTTTTTTTTTTTAAAGTCACATAATTGTAAGTAGAAGAGTCATAATTTGAATCTAGCATTTTCTCCTTTCAAAACCCTTTGGGGTGACATGTCACTCACCTGAGAAAAATAATACCAATAAATTATATTCACATTGATATATGTTTGAAGGGATTTTATTTCTTTTAATTTTCAAAATGTGGATCCTTAAAATGACAACAAAATGCAATGCTTAAAAATGTGTTCCTAAAAAAAAAAAAGAAGAAAAAAAAAAAGAAAAAGGGACCAGTTTTGCTGGTCTGATAGAGCCTGATGGAACCCCTGAGACTATGGTCCTTAACTGCCCTTCAGGTCTGGAATTGAACTCACACCTGTGGCTTCCAGCCAAACAAAAGGCAGGCATATGAGTTGAACATTTATACTAGCTAGATATACTTCTTGGAGAGATCAATCATAGATGAATAGAAGGGCTGTGTATGCACAGGGAGACAGCTTAGGGGTAGGAGTGCATGGAGGGAAGGACACAGGGAAGAGGTAGCTATCAGGAGGAAGTGGGAGGGGAGCTATTGCATTGTGGGAAATTGTAGTCAATATCACGAAACAAAGTACATGTGAACTAATGTATGGAACGTGAATTTTCTCTGTAAACTTTCACCCAAATCACAATTAAAAATAAAATAAAAAATAATTTTTTAAAAAATGTGTTCCTAAATTGTATATAGGAGCTCTGGTAGCACAGTGGCTAAGACACTTGCCTGCTAACCAGACGGCTGGCGGTTCAAACCCACCAGCCACTCCTCGGAAGGAAGGTTG
>NW_006921776.1:1195970-1201504 GCF_000298275.1 Orycteropus afer afer
CCCAAGGAGGGGTCGCTATGAGTCGGGTTTGACTCCACGGCACATAACAACAACAACAAATTGTATATGGTATCTTTAGCATGCACATGGAAATGCACACAAATGAGTACACAAGTATACCCAATAGTACACAGGTAATGCACAATATGATCCTTTTAGCTCACATATCATCACAGTAAATTGGAAAAACCCTTGGCCCTTTGTGGCTAAGAGAAATGTGTTTCTCCTGAATCCTCTCTCATCATACTGTTTTCTATTATTTATTTGTCCTCTCCTGGGTTTCATAATGTTCTATATTCCATGCCAGTTCCTATTGTATCACTTCTTTGCAGAAAATTCTCTGGCTGGGCCATTTGCTCATTTCTCATTTAAGAGCAAAGTACCTATTACTGGATTTCTAGTCTTAATTGTTCCTTTTCTAGATTCTAGGTGTTCTTGTGTCTATTAGCTATTGCTGCCCCAAGAATAATTTCTTACTCCTTACCTTACAATTTTACACTTCGACCCATAGTGTTTTATTTACATTTTCTCTCTTGGTTAAACTGCAAGTGACAAGGATGTTAGGGTTTTATCTATCTAGTTCACTGCTGTGTTTTTTTTTTGTGCATAAGCTAAGTCCATGGCCTACATCATTCGTTTTAGTAAATATGTTTTGAATTAGTTTGATGATGATGAATTATCTATTTGATAAGATTAGAACAACTCCCAATCTGAAAAAATCTTGTTGTTGGAGCTCTTAACATAATTGTCATCTTCCATAACATGATCAAATATCCTCTCAGCTCTAGTAGCTGAGGGTTTTTTTTGTTTAACTATTTTAAACTTAATTCTATATGGGTTAGAGATATGTTGTATTGTTAACCTCAATTACAATTACAATGGAATTATCATTGTCTTTCTCCAGTTACCCAGAAATTAAACTGCTGAATTTATTTTACTATCCAGATGAGCCCTGTGAGACAGAGTCAGATAAAGGTGGCCTTCAAGTGTGGCATTGTGTTTAATAATAAAAGCTGTAAATTAATCCTTTTATTGTAATACTGTTTGGTAGTTTTTTTTTTTTTTTCTTCTGATGAGAAATTATTCACACCACAAGGACCCTGGGATAAAATGGAATGGAAAGGGTGCCTATTGAAAACCACCCTGTGGCTCCATGGGAGGAAGAGCTGATGATCTGAAGGGGATAAAGATTACAGCCTAGGAAACTCCAGGAGGCAGTTCTACTCTGTCACCTGTGGTCGCCAAGAGTCAGAATCAACTCAACAGTAACTAACAACAAGGACAACATCCACATGACATTGCATCACATCATCTGAAAGACCCTATACATATACCAATGGAACAGAGTCTAGACATGAGTTCTTGTGTAATAGTGGCTGAATTCAAATTTTCACTTAAGATTCTATTCAAGTGCCTGGTGTAGTAGGTTCTCAGCAAATGGTAAATCTATATAATAAAGGGAGTTCTGGCAAGATGGTGGAATATACAGACAAGCTACGTAGATGCTCTGAAACAAAACAATGAGAAACCAATTGAAACTGACACAGAATACAATCCTGGAACCCTGATGTTTGAAGTGAAGGATGAAAAAGTGGATTAAATACTAACTAGTAGAAGAACCTGAATGAAACAGTGAATAGAAGTTGTCAAAGATTGGTTGGAAGAAAATTTCTCTAATATGATGAAAGATGAGAATATATCCAATATATCCATTCAAGAAGTTCCATGAACTCCAAATAGGATAGACCCCAGAAGAAAATCATGAGGACATATTATCATCAAACTCACCAAAACCAAAGACAAAGAAAGACTCTTGAAAGCAGCATGGGAAAAACTGAAAGGTACCTACAAGGGGCAACCAATAAGATTAAGCTCTGATTTCTCAGCAGAAACCACACAGGCAAGAAGGCAATCAGATGGCATATATAAAACCCTGAAAAAAAAAAAAAAAAAAAATCCAACAAAGAATTACATACCAAGCAAAACTCTCTATCAAATATGTGGGTGAAATTAGGAGATTTCCAGAAAACAGAAATTGAGGAAATTTGTTAAAATGAGACCAGCTTTACAAAAGGTACTAAAAAGATTCCTTTGGACAGAGAACCAATAAAGCAAACAACAATTGATGATGAACACACATGATGACATAACCCAGAATCCAACATAATTATAGAAGTATCCAAAGTAAAATAACCTTAGAAGATTAAACAGGGAACCAGAGACATCAATTAGTAAATGAGGACTACTACAAACCAAAAAGAGGGAATAAATAGTGTAGTTATAGAACTTCCAAATGGGGATGACGTTAAGACAATTGCAAGATAGAACAGAATTTTAAATTTGGCAAGAAAATTATAAATTACAGGGTAAACTTAAAGAAAAATAATGAAACTTTCCATCAAAATAAACAAAGTGGATAAGCACAAACACTTACTAAATACTGAAACAGTAGCAACGAAGGAGGTGATGACATGACTCATAAACAAAGAGAGCTCAGCACGGAAAACTGTATGGCACAAAGAAATCAGCAATGCCACAAAAACACACATACCAAAATGACATCAATCAATTCATAATTGTCAATAATTACATTGAATGTAAATGGATTAAATGCACTGCTTAAGGGATGGAGAGTTGCAGACTAGATAAGAAAACATGACCCATAAATATGCTGTCTACAAGAGACTCACCTTAGAGACAAAGAAAAAAATAGACTAAAAATCAAAGGTTGGAAAAAGATATACCAAGCAAAAGGCAACCAAAAGAGAGTAGTAGTGCCAATATTAATTTCTGATAAAATAGACTTTAAGACAAAACAGACCATATCCTTCATGATTGTAGATGCAAAAGTTTTCAAGAAAATCCTAGTCAATAGACTCTAACAACATATTAAAAATTTAAAACATCATGACCAAGTGAGATTAATACCAGGTATGCAAGGATGGTTCAACATTAAAAAAACAAAACAATCAATGTCATTCATCACATAAGTAAATAAAGGAAAAGAACCACATGGTCATATAAATAGATGCAGAAAAAGCATTTGATAAAATCCAACACCTGTTCCTGAAAAAAAATAAACTCTCAGAAAACTAAGAATAGAAGGGAAATTCCTCAACATGATAAAGGGCATATATACAAAACCAACAGCCAACATTATTCTCAACAGAGAGAGACTGAAACCATTCCTCTTGTGAACAGAAACCAGACAAGGATGTCGTCTATCTCCACTTTTATTCAACATTCTATTGGACATCCTAGACAGAGAAATAAGGCAAGAAAGGGAAATCAAAGGAATCCAAATTGGTAAGGAAGAAGTAAAACTATCCCTATTTTTAGATGTTGTTGTTGTTGTTGTTATTATGTGCCATTGAGTTGGCCCCGACTCATAGCAGCCCCTCCTTGGGTTTCCAAGGCAATATCACTACAGAAGTATGATTGCCCAACCTTCCTTTCGAGGAGTGGCTGGTGGGTTTGAACCACCACCTTCTAGTTAACAGTCAAGTGCCTTAGGCACTATGCTACCAGATGATATGACCCAATATATAGAAAACTCAAGAGACTAAGCAAGAAAACTTCTAGAATTTATGGAAAGATTTAGCATACTGGCAGGGCACAAGATCAACAGACAAAAATCAGTTAGATTCCTCTACACTAGCAAAGAGGTCTCTGAAAAGGAAATAAAGAAATCAATACCATTTACAATAGCTACCAAAAAGATAAGACACTTGGGAATAAATCTCACCAAGAACAGAGAAGACTTATACAAAGAAAACTACAAAACACTACTTCAAGAAACTCTAAGAGATCTACATAAACAGAAGACTTACCATGCTCACGGATAGGAAGATTGAACATTGTGAAAATGACAATATTACCTAAAGCAATCTATACATTCAATACAATCCTGATCCAGATTTCATCAACATTCTTTAAGTATATGGAAAAACCAATCGCTAATTTTACATGGAAAGAAAAGAAACTTCAGATAAGCAAATCATTACTGAACAAGAACAAAGTAGGAGGTCTCACACTCCCAGATCTCAAAATCTACTACACAGCCATAGTTGTCAAAAAAGCCTGCTATTGGTACAATGACAGATGCATAGATCAGTGGAACAGAATTGAGAACCCAGAAATCAATCCATCGACTCATGGTCAGCTGATCTTTGACAAAGGGCCAAAATGCATTAAGTGGGAAAGAGACAGTCTCTTTAATAAACAGTGCTGGCAAAACTGGATATCCATTTGCAGAAAAATGACTCAAGATTCATGCCTCACGCCATACACAAAAACTAACTCTAGATGGATCAAAGACTTAAATATGAAACCTCAAACTATAATGTTCATCAAAGAAAAAATAGGGGCAAACTTAGGGCGCTAATTTATGGCATAAATAGACTATCAACATAACACAAGTTGCACAAATAGCAGAGGGTGAACTAGATGATTAAGACCTTCTGAAAATTAAATTCTTATGTGCATCAAAAGACTTCTCCAAAAGAGTAAAAAGAGAACTTATAGTATTGGGGAAAAAAAAAAAATTGACAATGACATATCAGACAAAGGATTTATCTCTAAAATTTATGGAAAATTATAGCTCCTCAACATCAAAAGGAGAAACAATCCAATTAAAAAAATGGGCAGAAAATATGAACAGACACTTCACCAAAGAAGATATCTTGGCAGCCAACAAACACATGAATAAATGTTTGTGATCATTACCATTGTTGTTGTTGTTATGTGCTGTCGAGTCAGACTTGGCTCATAGTGATCCCTCCTTGGGTTTCTGAGGTAGTATCACTATGGAAGTAGATTGCCCAACCTTCTTTCTGAGGAGTGGCTGGTGGGTTTGAACCGCCAGCCTTCTGTTAGCAGTCAAGAGCCTTAGGCACTATGCTACCAGAACTCCTCATTAGCCATTAGAGAGACGGAAATCAAAACAACCATGAGATAACATCTCATTGCAGCATTAGTAGCAAAGTTCAACAAGATAGAAAATAACAAATGCTGGTGAATATGCAGAGAGAGAGAGACTCATACAGTGCTGGTGGAACTCTAAATGATGCAACCATGGTGGAAATTGGTATGGTGATTCATTAAAAAGTTGGAAATAGAAATGCATTAGATCCATTAGAAATCCATTTGATCCATTACTAGTTATATATCCTAAAGAAATGATAGGCAGGACACGAACAGTTATATCACACCCATGTTCATCACAGCACTATTCACAATAGCAAAGAGATGTAAACAACCTAAGTTCCTATCAACCAAAGAATGGATAAACAAACTGTGGTACATACACGTAATGGAATATTGTAGAATCTGAAAAACACTGCATAATGTGAATGAACTTGGAGGCCATTATACTGAGTGACATAAGTCAGTCATAGAAGGGCAAGCATTGTATTAGTCCATTATTGTAAGAAATCAAGGAAATGTTTATACATAGAAGGAAATTTTCTTTGTCGGTTACTAGGGATCAGAACGGAAGGGAGGCTAAATTCCCAGATAGGTTGGAAAAAAAAAAA
>NW_006921776.1:1201604-1215183 GCF_000298275.1 Orycteropus afer afer
GAAGCCTTTGTTCTTGGGGCATTGAGTTTAATTGTGGAATATTTTGGAAAAGAATAGCAGTAATGGTGGCACAATATGAAAAATGTCATCAATGTGCCTGAGCTGTAAATGGGGAAGTCATTATTTTGGTAAATGTCTTGTTGTATATATTTTCACTAAAATAAATGTAAAAAAATAATCTATATAATAATAATTCTGATAATAATGGCACAACAACAATAATAACAAATGATGTGGGACCTTCTCCCAAATAAGTACAGGTGCCATCTGAATCTCTAATTGTAATTTATAAATCATGTGGATGAAATCTCTGGAAAAATTTTGCATAACTATATGTTTAGTACCAAAGATAAAATTATTAGGGGGAAAAATAGTGCTGCATTTACACTGAAAATAAGATCCAGTGTCTAATTTCATCAGCGTTTAACATGGAGCTCATTTTGGTTTTTCCAAAGAAAGAAGAGGCAGGAACTGAAAATTTAGTCTTTAGAGTCTCTCTCTTTCTCCCTCCTTTGATGTACATTAGTTCCCATGGAAACCACATTGGGATGGCTTGAGAGTGACATCTACAAATGTAGTGTAAGGTCATTTTTATCTAATGCTTTGAAATTTAAACCATGATTTGTGATATATACAGTGAAACCCCTTAACATATTCTGAAGGACTACAAAAAGACAATATTCTGAATCCAGAAACAAGACACGTGACTGCATTATGCCAGATCTCAGAAAGTTCAGCATTGTTCTGTGAGTAGAAAAATAGAAAGAGCCTCATTTCTCCAGTTTGCCTCCAGGAAAGCTGGCCACCTTCATGTGTACGGGAGAAGAGCCTCCTCCTGCCTCCTTCCTTATTGTTGGTAGTCTGTGAAGCCACCAGGCAAAGGACAAGTGTTCAAGACTTTAAGTGCTGTAATAAGTAACCACATATGGGCTGTGATAAAGCTGCAGGGGTTCTCTGGCTTCCACACAGCTTCTGTTGCTGCCCCAACCTTTCCTTCCTAGGTACAAATGCGATTTCGTTTATTAATTTGCCAGTGCGGCATCTATAAATTCCAGGTGCATTTAAAAGGAGATATGTTAAACCGAGATAAAAATGACTTGGAGTTTAGTAGAATATTATCAGCTCAAGCTTCTAAGCCACCCTCCAGTGAAGTCTAGACTTAAGGGGCTCTGAATTCTGACCTTTGAGTTAGAAATTCTAGATTCAAATCCTATCTCATTCTTTTCCTAGCTTTATGCCTTGGACATGTAAAAACTTTTCTGAGTCTTAACATTCTAATCTAAAAATTGCTGTACTATCTTAAATGAGTAAAGGTGAAAAGGACATAATGTATAAGGAAGTGGTTAATATTAATTGCCTGTTAGTTAACTTGCTAGCTAGCTACTCATGAGTCAACTCTGACTCATGATGACCTTACAAACAACAGAATGAAGCATTGCCTGGTTCTGTGTTAGAGTCCATCATTGTTGCTATTGTACCAGTCCATTTCAATGAGGGCCTCTCACACCCATGCTAGCCCTTTACTTCACTAAACATGTGGTCCTCATCCAGTGACTGATCCCTCCTAATGACATGACTAAATTTAGCATGTGAATCAGACAATGTTCTGTTGTGATTCATAAGGTTTTCATTGGCTTATTTTTAGAAATAGATCACCAGGCCTTTCTTCCTAGTTTGTCTTAGTCTGGAAGCTCTGATAAAACCTGCCCACTATGGGTAAGCCCACTGGTATTTGACATATCCATGGCGTAGCTTCCAACATCACATTAACACACAAGCTACCACAGTATGACTGAGATACGTGGTAGGGTTACATGCTAGAAACTCAATAGATTTGCACTGCATATATGATTTTGTTACCTCCTAAAACTTTCTTTATACCTATCTGTGTTTTCATTATAGTTCCTGGTGTAGAATGTTGTGAAAGTGTCTATCTTTTGTCACATCAAAGTTAAATGTGGGTGAAATGGCTATCTCTATTTTACAATCACCATCTGGAACATGTAGTCTCCCATGTCACTTATGGTGGGAGACAGAGGGCTGGACTAAGCACTGCTTCAGACTGGAAATGAGACAATCATCTCTAATCAGGTTATATTGTCCCTAATCTAGCTTCAAGGAAGGCTGGGAGTTGTGAGCAATCACGTAGATAATTGTTGTGCAATGGTTGTTTGTCCCACATGTGAAAAAAAATGTTTAATATAGCTCATTGTTTAAAACTGATGATGGTGATAAAAAAGAGTATGAAAATAAGCACACTTCAAAGAATGGCAAATACTGTCTTCCTGATCAGATTTTTGCATGATCTTCAATTCCAACACTGCTAATTTTATCAACATCAAAAAGAAGAACAATACATTCTTCACTGATATAGTAAGTCATGTTACTTCATGTCTCCTTCCCACAGACTTAAACTTTAAGAGACATATAAATAAGCAACTTAGCATATGTGACCTTCTGACCGTAAAGTGTTAAATTCCAGGAACTATATTACTCTACCACTTTTATTTGTCTGTGGGAAATCACTTGATTTATGCCTGATCCCAGGATACAATAAAAATGTGCAGGTATGCCAAACTAGAACTCTTGGAAACTGTCAAATGAAAATTTTAGTTGCCCTTAAAATCTACAAAATAGAACTAACCTTTGATTAAGGATAATATAGTTTATAGCATACTTTTATCAGCACTCTGACACAACACATATTCAAATAATTTAATTTCAATATGGTACAATGTAGCTTTGGAAAGGAAGACCTGTCGCATGATGAAAAGGAGTCTCTTATTTGCAAAGGAGTTACAGCACAAAGGCAGTTAAAAGCAGAAGGTGCTAAACCAGTGTAGACAAGGCAGATTAACAGAAATACTCAGCCAAGCAGGATCTGACGTTTTTCAAGTTTGGCTTATTTACATTGACCATTCATTCTTACTTTATGGGTTTCAGAACTTTAGATGGGGTCCAGCTACGATTATAAACTAAAGTGCCAAAATAACCTACAAGACCGTTGGAAAGGAATTCCCTGAAAAGTTTTCAGACGTAAGAGGTTGGAATCTTTCCAAAAAGATTCTCATCTCTCAGATATTTTAGGCAGGTCCACAATGATGTAGAGTAAGACTCAAAAGCAACCTGGAGAATTTCCATCTCATTAGCACTTCATTTAGTGTACCTGTGTACTTCATTCCTGCTCTTCGCTTAAACATGAGGGAAATAAAACTTGCTTTAGTTAATACTGAGTAGAGTATACATTCTCTTATGTAGAGTCATGGTTGAAGCATGCTCACATCACCTTTGAACTCAGATGACTCTGAGTGTTCTTCAAAGGTTGGAGTATTTCTTCTCATTTTTTAAAATGTATTTGTTTTTCCTTTGCTAATAAATGTGTAATTGTGTTCTGGCTCACCTTACAACCTGCATTTTGATGGTGAAAACTGTCATACAAAATCACTGAGTTAAGGTCATTTTTACATCTTCTTGGGATATGTTTAAACTCATTCAGAAAACACCCTATACCAGTTCAGGTCCGGGAAAATGTCCTCACGGACAGGGTGTTGGATTACACTTTATTTACCTTTTCATCAGTCAGTAAAGTTACAGATACTCAATAGTTGAGAATAAGGAAATAAATGAATCAATGAAAATAAAATTTTCCTTAATGTACCGACAATTTATTTCAGGCAGACTTTGTTCAAAGCTCCCCCATGAATCAGAACAAGACTTCGGTCAAACTGCAGCCTACATAAAACACAAAGGTAAATCACCACTGGCAATATGATGTGTCAGGGACTCAGGGATGAGCAAGACAGTCCCAGGGTCATTGTAGATGATATCTGTTTTTGGCTACCATGCTGGAATTCCTGTGGTTTCATGAATGCACAGCTTTATGGTAGATTTCTAATAATTTCCAATCACATGTGGTTCTGGAAGTGATCAGGGGATGCATGGTAGCAGGCCTTTTAAAAATTGTCTTTATTAGGCTTGACATACTATGTATCAGATTTACATTTCTAATTGTGACTCTAATAAGCAAAAAATAACATCGTTTATTTGCACTGATTGAAAAAAAAACTCAATTTGACTAAAGCCTATTTGAGATTAAAAACATGATGTGAAAAATTCAAAGACAGAAATCAAAACTATAAAATTTATGTGCATGCATAGGTGTTTCTATACAAAGCTTAATAAACTCAAACACTCACTGCCATTGAGTCGGATCTGACTCGTAGCGACCCCTCCTTGGGTTTCCGAGGTGGTATCACTATGGATTTAGATTCCCCAACCTTGCTTCCAAAGAGTGGCTGGTGGGTTTGAAATGCCAGCCTTCTGGTTAGCAGTCAAATGCCTTAGGGACTACGCCACCAGAGTTCCTACAGCAACATAAAAAGCAATAATCATACAATTTTAAATTTTATGTAGCTGTAAATACAGATATATATGTATATATATGATATGTGTATATTCACCCAGTCTTCACTTCTCAATACTGCTGTGTTCCAAAGACCAGGTTGTTATGTGAAAATTGATGTTATACAAAATAGAGAAAGACTACATCACATCACTAAATGATGATAATTACATCATTGTATATCTACCAACCACCAAAGCCAAAGATGTATATGCACAAACCATCAAAGCCAAAGATGAAGAAATTGAAGATTTTTACCAACTTTTGCAGTCTGAAATTGACAAAATATACAATCAAGATGTATTGATTATTATTGGTGACTGGAATGCAAAAGTTGAAGACAAAGAAGGATTATGGGTAGTTGGAAAATATGACATTAGTGATAGAAATGACACCGGATATTGCACGATAGCATTTTGCAAGAGCAATGACTTATTCATTGCAAATACTTATTTTCAACAACAAAACAGTACTATACACCGGGACCTGCCAGATGGAATACACAAGACTCAGATAAACTATATCTGTAGAAAGAGGGGACAGAGAAAAGCTTAATATCTTCAGTCAAAACAAGGCCAGGAGCTGACTGTGGAACAGACCATCTATTGCTTACATACAAGTTCAAGTTGGAGCTGAAGACAGTTAGAACAAGTCAATGAGAGCCAAAATATGACCTTGATTATATCCCACCTGAATTTAGAGACCACCTGAAGAATAGATTTGTTACATGGAACACCTATAACTGAAAACCAGAGGAATGGTGGGATGACATCAAGAATTCATACATGAAGAAAGCCAAACTTCATTAAAAAGACAGGAAAAGAAGAAAAGACCAAGATGGATGTTAGAAGAGACTCTGAAATGTGCTCTTTAATGGAGAGTAGCTAAAGCAAATGCAAGACATGACAAGATAGAAGAGCTGAGCAGAAGATTTCAAAGAGCAGCTTGAGAAGACAAAGTCAATTACTGTAATGAAATGTGCAAAGATCTGGAATTAGAAAACCAAAAGGGAAGGAAGAACACGCTCACCATTTCTCAAACTGAAAGAACTGAAGAAAAAATTCAAACCTTGAGTTGCAATATTGAAAGATTCTGTGGGCAAAATATTGAATGATGCAGGAAGCATCAAAAGAGGATGGAAGGAATACACAGAGTCATTGTACAAAAAATAAGTGATAGATGATCATCCATTTCAGAAGGCGGCACATGATCAAGAACTGATGGTATGGAAGGAAGAAGTTGAAGTTGCATTGAAGGGATTGGCAAAAAATAAAGAAAATAAAATAAAAGTTTCCAGGAATTGACAGAATACCCATTGAAATGTTTCAACAAATGGGTGCTATGCTGGAGGCACATACTCATCTTTGCCAAGAAATTTGGAAGACAGATACCTGGCCTATTGACTGGAAGAAATCCATATTTGTACCCATTCCAAAGAAAGGTGATCCCACAGAACGTGAAAATTATCAAACAATATCATTAACATCACACCCAAGTGAAATTTTCCTGAAGATAATTCAAAACATGGTTGGAGCAGTATACTGACAGGGAATTTTCAGAAATGCAAGCTGTATTCAGAAAAGGACATAGAACAAAGGATATCATTGCTGATGTCAGATGGATCTTGGCTGATAGCAAAGAATATCAGAAAGATATTTACTTGTGTTTTGTTGACTATGCAAAAGCATTCAACTGTGTGGATCATAACAAATTATGGATAACATCGAGAAGAATAGGAATCCCAGAATACTTAATTGTGCTCATGAGGAATGTGTACCTACATAAGGATGCTGTCATTCGAAAAGAACAAGGGGATACTGCCTGGTTTAAAATCAGGAAGGGATTGCATCAGGGTTGTATCTTTTCATCGTACTTACTCCATCTGTATGTTGAGCAGATAATCCAAAAAACTGGAGTATATGAAGAAGAACGTGGGATCAGGATTGGAGGAAGAAGCATTAACAACCTGAGATATGCAGATGACACAACCTTGCTAGCTGAAAGATATGCAGATGACACAACATTGCTAGCTGCTAAAGACTGCAGACTGCAGTCTATATTATGGATTATACTTTAATACAAAGAAAAGGAAAATCCTCAAAACTGGACCAATAAGCATCATCACAATAAATGGAGAAAAGACTGAAGTTGTCAAAGATTTCATATTACTTAGATCCACAATCAACACCCATGGAAACAGCAATCAAGAAATCAGACATGGTATTGCACTAAGCAAATCTGCTGCAAAACATCTCTTTAAAGTGCTGAAGAACAAAGATGTCACTTTGAAGACTAAGGTGTGCCTAATCCAAGCCATGGTATTTTCAATAGCCTCATGTGCATTTGAAAGCTGGACAATGAATAACGAAGACCTAAGAAGAGTTGGTGCTGTTGAGTTGTGGTGTTGATGAAGAATACTGAAAGTATCATGGACTGCCAGAAGGAGGAACAAATCTGTCTTGGAAGAGGTGCAAACAGAATGCTCCTTTGAAGCGAGAATGCTGAGATAAACTTTGGTCATGTTGTCAGAAGGGACCATTCCCTGGAGAAGGATATCATGCTTGGTAAAGTGGAGGGTCAGTGAAAAAGGGAAGACCCTCAATGAGACGGATTGACACAGTGGCTGCAATGATGGGCTCAGGTATAGCAAGGATTGTGGGGATGCCACACAGCCAGGCAGTGTTTCATTCTGTTGTACACAGGCTCACTGTGAGCTGGAGCTGACTCAATGGCACCTAACAACAACAGGTGTATATGATATATGTGTGTTTACAGAGATGAAGATATCTGTGTAGATACGTAAGAAGATATATATTTATATATACACACATACACACACATATACATATCTTTTTTTAATGACACCCTTCCTTTATTGAGCTAATATAATTGAATATTTATTGCATCTAGACATTATATTAGACACTTGACATGCAAAAAAGTAAATATGACCCAATCCTTGCCTTCAAGAAAATTAATCCAGTGGGGAAGACAGACTTATAAACCCATTAATATAACACAGTTGAACAGGTCGTATAGGCAAGACTTCACAGTAGAGCTTAAGAAAAGAATGTTCCAAATACTCACCAATGCCCTTCCATTACCACATGCAGGCCTTTCCTCTTCTTCTGAATCCTATCCATCTTCCAGGTAAATCAGTCTGCAGATAATATTTACCTTAATAAAACTTCAAAATAGTTACAAGTGTCGGTGAGAAGGTTTTGATCGATGTCACTAAAAGCTATAAAATATTTTCCTTTTATCAACATCATGTGAAAGTTTGTTGCTTGAACTTTGGAGAGGATTCTGTTTGTGGTGGTTATGTTCGTGTGTCAACTTGTCTAGGCCTGGTTGAGTAGCTAGGCAGCTCGATGTCGTATTCCCCATGATGAAACTGGCAATCAGCTCCATGGCGGGATCTACCACAAGCAGCTGGGTAGCTGCCTTTGGGAATGAGGTCTGCTTCCTGTATTTAAGGAGAAGCCTTGGGAATGGTCTCTAGACTATAACATGCTTGGACCCTGCACGTAGCCGTGTCATTTATTCAGCAGCCTGCTATGCTCTGCCGACCTTGGGACTTACAATGGACTTAAGTTAATGGCCTGCCGTGTGGTTTGGTAACATCTGGACTGTGCCTTTTTACTTGTCAACCTTAGGGCTTCTCAGCCTCAGCAGCCAGCAGCTGTCTGAGTGAAAAAACGCCTCTAGCTCCAGTGGGCTGGGAGCAGGAGGCAAAGCTGGACCCCAAGGTCGAGGGGCTATCACCCAGCCCCTAGAGCCTGGCACTTTGAACTTGAACTTAAAGTCTCCAAATTGTGAGAGAATAAACTCCTGTTTGTTAAAGCCATCCCATTTGTGGTATATTCTTGACAGAATGGCACTAGGTAACCAGAACACTGTCCTTTTGAATTTTTTCTATTTTATCATATTGCAATTTGTGCTGTTGGAATGATTCATCAATGGTGTTCTCATGCCGTATTTTTAAGGCATCAAGTTAATGAATGTCTTAACATTCTGAGAGTGTATGCACCTCCAAATATATCTAGGTAGTAAACATACACATATGCATATGCATGTTCAAATGATTTCACAAATAACACTGCTGTCTGTATCATAACCTATGAGTGCAGGTTTGGTTTAACAGCCTGATGTATTATGAACATTCTGTCCCAGGGTTTTCATCTGTAAAGCAGGAATAGCAATTTCCTCCTTTCTGCTACATAGGATTACCATGAATTTCAAATAAGATAATATGAGAAAGTGGTTTGTGAGGTAAATTATACTGGGCAAATACACGACTGACCAAGATATGAGGGCCATCTGGAAGCATGTTGGACTCTTTTAGAATCCACAATCACACCTTCATTACCAGGATGGTTTCTACAGGTGCCTAAAAGGGAACTTGAGGATATACTTAATGTTTATAATTTTCTTACAAGCCACTTTTTCCACCTCTTTCAAAATCCAGTGTTTCATTTTCCTATCCAAAGGAATATGCTGTTTATGCTGTAGTTTTTTATGCTTGCTGCTGTCTTCAAATTTGATATTTTTCCTGGTCACAATCATGGTTCCTTCAAAGCAGCTTTATCTGTGCTGTGCCACCCAAACCAAGTTACCTCTCCACTACCTTTCTAAATTCTACGTAGAATCCTTTCTTACTGAGGCTGTCCTTTTCTTTCAAGTCCAAACTCCTGTGTTCAGATGAGGTTTTTACTGGCCTTGCTGGTCTCAGAGGTAGAGATAGTAGAAAGTTTTAGAATTACCCAATCTTATTTAATAATGGCAGAATTGCTGAGTCTTTACTTCCCCAATGGCTCAGGCCTTGAGGAGTGTTAGAATTTTATGGCACACTTACCTAAAAAGTCCTTGCTCACTTGGGCTCACTTGGAGTAGGAGGCTTGGTGACTCATGGGAATGTACAAGGCTTCCAGTGCTCATTGGAATAAAATGGAAAATAGTTGGACTTGACTAGAGTCATTTAGACAGTAAGTATGGCCTTTTGGTTGAAAGTTCTTGTGGGATGTTTAAGTCAACAGGCTTTTATTTCAGATAGACCTGAACTTGAGTTTTGGCCATACCATTTAATAGATCTGTTATGTAGAGCAAGGAGACCAAGTCACATAAAGTTTAAAGAGCTTGGCTGCTAACCAAAAGGTCAATGGTTTGAACTCCTTAGCTGCTCTGTGAGAGAAAGATGTGGCAGTCTGCTTTCATAAAGATCACAGCTTTGGAAACGTAATGGGGCTGTTCTACTTTGTCGTATAGGGTCCCTATGAGTTGGAATTGACTCAATAGCAGTGAGGTTGTTTTTTGTTTTTATGTAGAATAAGTTACTTGGTCTCTTCATGCCTCAGTTCTTTCCATATAAAATGGTTCTGGAAAGCTGCACTTTTTCTTAAAACATAGAAAGCTTCAAGAGAATGTCACTCTACCCTAAAAACAAGAAACCATGTATTATCTATTTAACCCTTAGTATTCCTAAGCTTATTAGAGAGCTGAGGTTACACGGCAACAACGTTAACTGATTTCCAAAGGCTGAGATGCCTCCACAAAGACAGATGAGATGAAGGAACCATATCACCTTTGGCAGAACATGGAAGAAAGAGGTGGTTGCCAATAAAAGGAGGTAAGGAGAAAGCCAAAATTATAGCACATTTATTAAAGGTTGAGTATAAGTTCTGGTAGCATAGTACCTAAGGCACTTGACTGCTCACCAGAAGGCTAGCGGTTCAAACCCACCAGCCACTCCTCGGAAGAAAAATTGGTCAATCTACTTCCAAAGTGTACCGCCTGGGAAACCCAAGGAATGGTCTCTATGAGTCAGGTCTGACTCAATGACACATGACAACAACAACATAAGTTAGCATGACAGTGTAAAATCTCCGGGAATTTCAGATGCAGGTACAGTCTGCACTTTCTCAAAAGTGTTTTCCATAGGCTTCCACTGGTGCTCATGAGACATACGTAGAGTAGGAGAGAAGATCTAGGTGAATCCTCCTCAGTGCTGCACTATCAGACTTCTCTCAAGTTAAATGAAAGTTATAAGCTCCATGGAAAGGGCAAGTCACTCCTTCTTTCCTTAGCACAAGGTAGAGATCCATTGCCTTTGGGGCAGGAATAAAAGCAAAACAGTCTGCTGCTGGGAAAGGGGTAGAAAACCCACCAGCCTCAGTTTCAGGCAACAATAAATTGCTGTTGAAGAAGGAGTGAAAATAAAAGCTTTCTGTTCCTACCACAAGTTTTGCAATAGCAATAGCAGTGCACTATTACAGACATGTCTTGGATAGGTATTCTGATGTATTCTCTTCAAAGTGAGCACCTTTCACTTTACCTGCTGAATGCAATTGAGGAGTCTTGGCTCAAAACATTTGTTGTCCCTGGTAAAATAAATACAGAAACTCCCAAATTCTCTCTTGTTCGCACATAGGTAATTTGAGAATCGAGGCAGATTTACACTGAAGACACTTGCACCACATTTTTCAAGGCCTTTGGGAGAGGCCCTAGCAATGTGTTTACATGGTTGTAGGTTGTAAAATTTGTACAAGTAAAATATTTTAACCAGAATTGTATTAGATCACTGACCTTTTCCACTCTGCTTTCACCTCTGTCATACTTCTCCTTGTTTCAGGTAGAATGAGATGGAGGGGCAGTAAAAGTTTGTTTTTTGCATTTTGCCAAAGGGAAGCTGAGATAGAGATACATTTAATTTTCATTTTCTAGACACTTGCAAGTATAATTAAGTTATTGCTAGTCTTGGTTTGAGTACCTTCTAGTAATATTCTCATCCCCAATGTTGATTTATCTGGCATTATGACATGAAGGTGCAAAGTCAGAGGCATGTTGTGATACGAATGTAACTATCATGAATTAAATTGTGTCCCCAAAAAGATATGTTCAAATTCTAACCCTAGAATGTGACCTTACGTGGCCATAGGGTCTTTGCAGAGGTAATTCATTAACATGAGGTTATACTGGAGTAAAACTGAAACCTACTGCCATCAAGTTGATTCTGACTAACAACAACCCAGTCAGACAGAGTAGAACTGCTCTGTAAAGTTTCCAAAGCTATAAATCTGAAGAAACAGACTACTTCATCTTTCTCCCATGGAGCAGCTGGTGGGTTGGAGCCCCCAGTGTTGGGTTAGCAGCCAAATGCCTTAACCACTGCACCAATACTGGAGTACAGTGGACTCTAATCCAGTATGACTGGTGTCCTTGTAAAATGGGGAGACACAGACACAGAAGGAAGATGTCTAGATGGCTAGACTGAGGCAGAGACTGCAAGGATTGCTAGCCATCACCAGAAGGTGGGAAAGAGGCACAGAATAGAATAGAATAGCTTCTCCTAGAAAGCTGTCAGAAAGAATCAACATTGATTACTTATTTTGCACTTCTTATTTTCAAAACTGAGAAAATACATTTCCGTTGTTTTAAGCCACTCAGTTTGTAGTATTTTGTTAATGGCAGCTGTGCAAATCTAATAAAGTGACCTACAGAGCTTGACAATGAATGTATGTGGGTAGTCGAGGAGAAACAAGATTAAACTATCTGGATCCAGAAGCTTGTCTGTGGAAACTTCTTCTAATCATGAGACTTATACAACTGTTAGACAGGGAGGGGTGGAATACACTTTCTGTACATGACTACTGTCTTAGTTCTCTAGCTCTGCTATAACAGAAATACTACAAGTAGATGGCTTAAACAAATAGAAATTTATTCTCTTACAGTTTAGGAGGCTAGAAACCTGAGTTCAAAGTGCTGGCTCTAGAGACTGGGGGAAGGCTCCATGACCATGGGCTTCAGCTTTGCTTCTAGTTCCCAGCCCATTGGAGCTAGAGACTTCTTTTGGACTCATGCAGCTACTGGCTGCTGAGGCTGACAAAACCAAGGTCAACCGGTAAAATGGCATAATCTCAAGATTAACAGGCAACATAGCAGGCCATTAGTTTAAGTCCAGAAACAATGTCAAGATCAGCAGGTAACATGGCAGGGCACTGAGATGAAGATTCAGCCAAATACAGGATCCAGATGTGCCAAAAAGCTAGACACCTTTCTCAAAGCATCTCCTTACATACTGGAAGCAGACCACATCCTGAACACAATTACCTAGCTGCTTACAGCAGATTCCACCATGAAGGTGATTACAATCTCATCATGGGGAATAACTGTATCCAGCTGTCTAGCCACTCAAAACCACAGCCCAGTCAGTCTGACACACAAACTTAACTACCACACTTGGTCAAAATGGATCTCTGGTGGCTTTAGTGGGTAAGGCATTTGGCTGCTTAACCAGAAGGTTGGCAGTTTAAACCCACCAGCTGCTCCATGGGAGGAAAATGAGGCAATCTACTTCCATAAAGATATAGCCTTGGAAACCCAATGAGGGTCACTATGAGTTGGAATTGACTTGATAACAGTGGGTTTGTTTGGTTTAGTCAAAATGGAAATTTTCTCCACTCAGGAATATACCTGAAGTATATAAACCCACCATATATATGTATTTTTTGTGGAAATTGGAAAACAGAATTTATTAGAATTCTTTTGTTCAAAGGCAATAAACTTGTAGTACTTGTGGTAGTATTACAAACTGTATACCTCTAGATGTTGTTGTTGTTTTTGTTGTTATTTGCCGTCGAGTTGCCCCCGACTCATAGCGACCCCTCCTTGGGTTTCCGAGGCAGTATCACTATGGAAGTAGGATTGCTCAGATGAGGTACAGACAAATATGTCTGATCATATTGAGTATATCTGACACATTTTATCTCGACAACATCTCACAGTTCTTGAAGAAACAGTGTGTAAAGCTGCCACAGATGCAGCTAAGCAGCTTGAAGAAATAAATATCTCAGAGACAAAATATCTACATATATACTATTAATAAGCCCATATACGTAGTACACAAAAGCAATTTAATTACATAGTTATATAACTCAACACAATATAGAAGACATTTTAAAATGCATTTAAATTTCTTTTTTGTATACTTTCATTCCAATTAATTCAATACAGTTTCAGAATTGTTGTTTTATTATTGTTAGATGTTGTCAAGTCATCTCTGACTCTCTGCACAGCAGAGCAAAACACTGCCGGGTCCTGTGCCAGCCTCACGATCCTTGCTATACCTGAGCCCATTGTTGCAGCCTCTGTGTCAATCCATCTTGTTGAGGGCCTTCCCCT
>NW_006921776.1:1215608-1224820 GCF_000298275.1 Orycteropus afer afer
TTCCGAGGAGTGGCTAGTGGGTTTGAACCGCCAGCCTTCTGGTTAGCAGTCAAGTGCCTTAGCCACTACGCTACCAGAGCTCCCTGGCTTGGGTTAGGCTTACCTTAATCTTCAAGGAGATATCTTTGGTTTTCATTACTTGAAAGAGGTCTTTTGCAGCAGATTTGACCAATGCAATACGTCGTCTGATGTCTTGACTGCTGTTTCCATTGGTGTTTATTGTGGAACCATGTAATATGAAATCTTTGACAACCTCAGTCTTTTCTCCATCCACCAAGAAGCTGTTTATTGGAGCAGTTGTGAGGATTTTTGTTTTCTTTATATTGCAGTGTAATTCATACTGTAGACTGCAGTCTTTAATCTTTACCAGTAAGTGTTTCCAGTCATCTTTACTTTCAGCAAGCAAAGTTGTGTCATCTGCCTATTGTAGGTTGCTAATGAGTCTTCCTCTAATCCTGATGCCAAGTTCTTCATCAAATAATCCAGCTTCTTGGGTTATTTGCTCAGCATACAAATTGAATAAATATGTGTCAAGGATACAACCTTGACACACTTTTCCTTGAGCCACACAATATTCCCTTATTCTGTTTGAACCACAACCTCCTGATCTATGTGCAGGTTCCTCATGAGTATAATCAAATGTTGTGGAATTCCCATTCTTCTCAATGGTATCCATAATTTGTTATGATCCACATAATTGAATGCTTTTGCATAGTTAATAAAACATAAGTAAACATCTTTCTGGTATTCTTTGCTTTCAGCTAAGAGCCATCTGACATCAGCAATGATATCCCTCATTCCATGTCCTCTTCTGAATCCAGCTTGCATTTCTGGAAGCTCTCTGTCAATATACTGCTGCAACAATTTTTGAATTATCTTCAGTAAGATTTTACTTGCATGTAATATCAGTGATATTGTTTGATAATTTCCACATTCTGTTGGATCACCTTTCTTTGGAATGGGTACAAATAGGATCTTTTCCAGTCAGTTGCCCAGGTAGCTGTCTTCCACATCTCCTGGCATAACCAAGTGAGTACCTCTAGCAGGGAATGTTTGTTGAAACATCTCAATGGGTATTCTGTCAATTCCTGGAGCCTTGTTCTTTGACAATTCCTTCAGTGCAGCTTTGACTTCTTCTTTCCATACCGTTGGTTCTTGATCATATGCCATTCCCTGAAATGGATGAACATTGACCAATTCTTTTTGGTACAGTGACTCTTTGTATTCCTTCCATCTTCTTTTGATGTTTCCTGCATCATTCAATATTTTGCCCATACAATCTTTCAATATTGCAACTTGAGGTTTAAATTTTTCCTCAGTTCTTTCAGCTTGAGAAATGCCAAGGGTGTTCTTCCCTTTTGGTTTTCTAACTCCAGGTCTTTGCACATTTCATTATAGTAGTTGGCTTTGTCCTCTTGAGCTGCTCTTTGAAATCGTCTGTTCAGCTCTTTTATCTTGTTATTTCTTCCATTTGCTTTAACTAATCTCCATTCAAGGGCAAGTTTCAGAGTTTATTCTGATATCCATTTGGTCTTTTCTTCCTTTCTTGTCTTTTTAACGACCTCTTGCTTTTTTCATGGATGATGCTCTTGATGTCATCCCACAATTCCTCTGGTGTTTGGTCACTGGTGTTTAATGCATCAAATCACTTCCTTAAATGGTCTCTAAATTCAGGAGGGATATTATCAAGGGCATATTTTGGCTCTCCTGGACTTGTTTCAATTGTCTTCAACTTCAACTTGAACTTGCATATAAGTAGTTGATGGTCTGTGCACTGTAGTGAATTACCTGGTATGGCTTTTCTAGCCATAAGTCTTTGTAAACTCCATGGTGGAATTCACTGTGAGAAACTGAGTAGCTCCGGGTTGTTTGAATCCTGAGGTATTTCTGTTGGGAGCAGCACAAATTAATCTTCTGGGAAATTCACTTTCTCTCAGGTGCTTAAAATTCTGATGTTATGATTGGTTAGTTTGGCCACTCTGCCTGACTCAAAAGGAGGCCTCATACAGGCAGAAGAAGTCTCTCTGACTGCTGGCTGAGAAGGATGTACTGCTGAAAGAGACACACCTTCCTGAGAGACATGCACTGCTGGGAAAGAGAGCAAGAGACAGACACTGTTGAGAGAGACACTGAGGGACACACACTGCTGGAAGAGAGACTGTGAGAGACTGTTGGGTGAGAGACAGAGGGCTGAGAGATGCTGAGTGTTTTTCCTGAACTTGAATTGTAACCTGGTGCTTCCCTAAAAAACCCCATAATCTGTGAGTTCTGTGTGGCCACTGCAGTGAATTATTGAACCCAGCAGAAAGTTGGTGAGTGCTGTGGGAGGAACGGTTGGTGCCAGGGTTGGTGAAAAGGCTGGAGGGAGGCAGGATGCCTGGCTTCATAGTCATAGGCCTTGGGCTATTGAAGGTGATTCTGTCTTTCTCTTGTGAGGTTAGAGGAGGTCAGAAGTTGTGGTGTACTTGCCTTTTTAGCATCTGTTCCACAATCAGTTCCTGGCCTTATTTTGGCCAAACATATTGAACTTCTCCATCACCTTTTGCCACAGATGTAGTCAATCTGATTCCTGTGTATTCCATCTAGTGAAGTTCATGTTTGTAGCCATCACTTATGTTGTAGAAAAAAGGTATTTGCAATGAACAAGTCTTTGGTCTTGCACTTTTCTATCATGCAATCTCCAGTGTTATTTCTATCACCAAGGCCATATTTTTTAACTACTGGTACCTCTTCTTTGTTTACAATTTCTGCATTCTAGTCACCAATGATAATCAACATGTCTTGATTGCATGCTCAGTCAATTTCAGTCTGCAGAAGCTGGTAGAAATATTCAGTTTCCTCATCTTTGGCTTTGGTGGTTGGTGTATAGATTTTAAGAATAGTGGCTAAGACACTTGACTGCTAACCAGAAGACTGGCGGTTCAAACCCACCAGCCACTCCTCGGAAGGAAGATGGGGCAATCTACTTCCGTAGTGATACTGCCTTGGAAGCCCAAGGTGGGGTCGCTATGAGTCAGGTCTGACTCGACGGCACATAACAACAACAACAAGTATTAACTGGTCTTCCTTGTAGGCATATGGATATTATCCTATCATCAATAGTGTTTTACTTCAGGACATATCTTGAAACAGTCTTTGTGATGAGAAAGGCCACATCATTCCTCTTCAATTTGTCATTACTGGTATGGTAGTTAAGTTTGTGTTTCAACTTGCTAGGCCTGGTTCAGTGGCTGGGCAGCTGGATGTAATATTCCCCATGGTAAGATTGGCAATTAACTCCATGGCAGAATGTATTGGAGCAGCTGAGTAGCTACTTTAGGGATGTGATCTGTTTCCATATATAAGAAACAGCTTTGGGAATGGTCTCTAGCTTATGGCACACTTGAGCCCTGCATTTAACAGTGTCATTGTTCACCAGCCTGCTGTGCTCTGCCAACCTTGGGCCTTTCAATGGACTTGAGTTAATGGCCTTCTATGTGGTTTGGTAACTTCAGGACTGGGAGTTTTTACTTGTCAACCTTGGGCTTATCAGCCTCAGCATCCAGTAACTGATGGAAGAAAAGCCTCCAGCTTCAGTGGGCTGGAGACAGAAGGCAAAGCTGAAGCCTAAGGTTGAGGGGCTTTCACCCAGCCCCTAGAGCCTGGCACTTTGAACTCAGACTTAAAAACCTCCAAACTATAAGAGAATAAACTCCTGTTTCTTCAAGCCATCTTATTTGTGGTATATTCTTTACAGAGTGGTACTAGGTAACCAGAACACTGGGCATAGTAGATCAGATGGTTGTCTGATTCAAAATGGCCAAAACCAGTCCATTTTAGCTCAATAATGCTTAGGATATCAATTTTTATGCACTCCACTTCATTTTTGACAACTTCCAATGTTCCTAGATTCCTACTTCATACGTTCAGTATTCCAATTATAAATGGGTGTTTGCATCTGTTTCTTCTCATTTTGAGTCATGCCACATCAGCCAACAGAGATCCTGAAAGCTTTACACTATCCATATCGTTAAAGTCGTCTCTACTCTGAGGAGTCAGCTCTTCCCCAAATTTTGAGTGCCTTGCGACCTGATGGGCTCATCTTCTAGCGTTATGTTGGACTTATTTATGCACTAAATATAATATAAATGTATAAGACCTATTTGTGCATTAAACTTAGAGAAGGTAAAGTCTAAGAGCAAAGATACTGCCATGGATGTGGAAGTCTTCTAGAAAATCAAATGTCTGCAGTTTAAAGGCTCACATCAATGGACTCCAACTCCCACAGGTAACTCCCCAAAGGAATCCTTAGTAAGAAACTAGACAGAACTATCAAGAGAAAACACTTGCTATGTGTCAATGACCCATCATTTGATCAAATATAGTACTGAAATAATAATCACTAGTTGTTTTTTATGAAGCATTTATGTGCCTAGCACCATGACATGAAGTATACTTTCTGTTGCTGTTCATAAAGTTTTCCAGTAATATCAGACAGTGTTTCACTGCTATTCATAAGATTTTCACTGGCCAATTCTTTGAGAAGTGGATGGCCTCTTCCTTGTTCTGAGTCTGTCTTACCCTGATAGCTCCTCTGAAACCTGTCCCCCATGGGTAACCCTGCTGGCATTTTGTAACACTGGTGGCATAGCCTCCAGCTTCACAGGAACATGTAAGCCATCACAGGACAGCAAACTGAAAGGCAAACTGAGAGGTTAGGTTGTTCCTAACCTCTCTGCATGTGCCTGCCTTGGGCCCTGGTCTTAAAATAGAGCCATCCCCAAGCAAAAAGTAGCCTACAAGACCAGGGCTCACCTAGCTTGAACCCTGACCTTAAAAAAGAGCTACCCCCAAGCATAAAGCAGCCTCTGAGCCCTGGGCTCACCTAACTAGAGCCCTGATCTTAAAATAGAGCTGCCCTCAAGTGAAAAGCAGCCCCCAGCCCTGGATCTGCCTACCTCAGGTTATGGCCGTAATATAGAGCCACCTCAAATGAAAAGCAGCCCACAGTCCTGAGCCCACCTACCTTGGGCCCCAACCTTAATATAGAGCTGCCCCCAAACGGAAAGCAGGCCCTAAGATCTGGGCTCATCTACCTCAGGCCCCGCCTTAAAATAGAACTGCCCCCAATTGAGACCTGGGTTTCAGAATTATGGATCATATTATTAAAATTTTTATATTAAACAATATAAAAATGAAGACAACGTATGTCTATGCTTGTACAAAGGGTTAACACATTTGTCTCCTAACTAAACAGTTGAAAGTTTAAGTCTACCCAGAGGTGCCTTGAGAGAAAAGCATGGCAATCTGCTTCTGAAAAATCAGCCACTGTAAACCCTATGAAGCACAGTTCTAGTCTGACACCCATGAAGTCACCATGAGTTGGAATCATTGGACAGCAACAAAAAGTATACTTCATGTCATGGTGCTAGGCACATAAATGCTTCATAAAAAACAACTAGTGATTATTATTTCAGTACTATATTTGATCAAATGATGGGTCATTGACACATAGCAAGTGTTTTCTCTTGATAGTTCTGTCTAGTTTCTTACTAAGGATTCCTTTGGGGAGTTACCTGTGGGAGTTGGAGTCCATTGATGTGAGCCTTTAAACTGCAGACATTTGATTTTCTAGAAGACTTCCACATCCATGGCAGCATCTTTGCTCTTAGACTTTACCTGCTCTAAGTTTAGTGCACAAATAGGTCTTATTCCTCATTGCTGTTAACCAGGCCAATTTGCTTGCTCTGTCACAACCCTAAGAGAATTTCCAAATGCTTAGATAGCTGGAAATGTGTTTCTTATTATTTGAAATGCAGGAGAAATTCCAGATGCCACTGTTATTCATGGAAAGTAAAACAAAAACAAGAGGAGAATCTCTCTTTGTTCTCTCTTTGTTGGTTAGGTCAGAAAATGACTGATATTTAATCGTACATTCTTAGAACTCAAGATATTTTGTCATGGCAACATAATATAAAGGTCTTCGAAGTAAAGAGCTACTAAAAAACAAAAACAAAAAACAAAAAACAAACAAACAAACAAAATCTACCATGGAGTCAATTCAACTCATAGCGAACCCTCCTTGGGTTTCCGATGTGATATCTCTATGGCAGTAGATTGCCCAGTCCTCCTTCTGAGGAGTGGCTGGTGATTTTGAACTGCCAGCATTCTTGTTAGCAGTCAAATGCCTTAGTTTCTATGCCACCAGAAATCTTGTTTTTATGTGCCGTCGAGGTGGACCCAACTCATAGCAATCCCTCTTTGGGTTTCTGAGGCAGTATCACTATGGAAGTAGATTGCTCAACCTTCCTTCCAAAGAGTGGCTGGTGGGTTTGAATCTCCAGCCTCCTGGACCAGAGATCCTAGAAGTGAAAGAAGAATGAAACACACAAAAGGTGTTTCTTGTCCGTAAGTCTCTATTTATCACCTCATCCTGGGTTGTCTTTCCTTCTCAGCTTTTTCCTACACTGCTTACTACTATGCAAAATATCTTATTTATTTACTTAAACATCTTCTGCTTTTCTCTCCAACAAAATTTAAGTTCCTTGAAAGTATAGATGTTTGTTTTACTTTTTCACCGACTTATGCCCAGTTTCAGCTATGAGCCTGATAGAACATGCTAGACTTCAAATACGTGTTTATTTTATTTCTTACTGAGTATACTGTGAAGGACGGGGAGAGGTGGCAGTAAGGAGTAAGACATTGTAGGGACATGCCTGTTTCTTCTAGTCAGAACCTCTGCTCCTGCAGAAGCTCATATGGTGGTAAAATTGTAGGGTTTTTCCTCAGCTGTAAAGTTCTGCCAAGCATGATAAAGGTGGGAAGTGTAACAAACAATTAACAAACTCTAGTCAAGCCATCAGGCCTCTTGGCATAAAAGCAGTCTGGTTATTAATGGTGTTTACGTGGAATGGTGTGAAGAGAAAGCACAGAATGTGCTGTGCTGCTTTGAACTTTCAGAATGCTTATTCTACAGACATCCGGCATGTCTGGAAAAAATGCACAGACGAGCAGGAGGCACCAGATCTTCAGACATGTGGGTGACATGCAGTACAGTTCTGAGAAAAGCCTAATTCAACCCAGAAAGCTCAGGAACGAACCCTTCAGAAATATTTAATTCCATGGTCATGAAGCATTTGCTTGAGCTGAATAATAACTAAAGTGTTTCCCCCCTGAAACAGAAAGGAAAGGACCTTTATGTACTTCAGCAACATTTTCTTGTCAAGCCATGGATTGTAACCCAGCACATTGTATTTTGCCTACAGATGTTACAAAGAAGAGCAGAAACCGGCGGTACTTCTGAAACAATTTAAAAGGTTGAAATTTTGACATAAGAATTGAGCTAGTAAATTGTGCTTTTGTCAGTGATAAAACCTTTCATTTTCCTCAAATTTTAGACCAAAGGGTTGTTGGCAAACTTTATTCCTTTGTTCCTAAAGGGAGATTATTCCAGTGATATTATATATATTATATTGTGTGCAGTGAGATTTTTAGAAGGCAAAAGCACATACTATATTCTATATGGACACTTCCCTCTGGCTTGTGCTGCCAGTAATCTCAAGGTAATCTTTTGAAATAAAAACCTATAAAAAATGTTGTGACAGGACAAAGAGATAACATGTGTGGCAAAGGAAATGAAACTAAAGTGTTTATTTTTCTGATAAAATAGGAGTGCCTCTTCTTTCCCAGTGGTAGTGTAGTGACTCAGTTCAGTGAACTATATAATCCTCTCTGGAGCTTAATTAGAAACCCTGTAAACTGAGTGCAAGAGGCCAAAATATATGTCGGAGGAACACAGAAAAAGGCTCTTTATGAAAACAAGAACTTCTCTTGAATCATCTTACAATGAGGTCTAATGACTTTGTAATCGTATTTCCTCATTTGGATTCAGTAAAAGGAACCTCTATTTCCACAGGAAAATGATGCAAAATCTGGGCCTCACATATTCATAACAAAGACATTCTTCCTTTGCTCCCCAAGTTTCAGAGGTATAAAACACATTGATCTGGATTTTTCTAGTAACTGACTTGTGGGCTGTGAACTAAAACACTGCAGTAATTTCCTAAATAGTACCCTAATGAGCTGAAAGAGTTAATGCCCAGCTTCCCCCAGGGTGCAGAGATAACTGTGGTGCAGTGAAAACAGGAAGATAATAGGCTATCAGGAAGGAATCAGAACTCCTTAGGTAATGCATGCAGCAATCCCTGCATTGAGGGGAGTCATGAAAAGAGGGAGGCCTACTCCAAAGGACATTAGTGTATTTACACATCAGTGGAAAAGCTGGAGTCTGTTTCTGAACTGCATGCTTCTGTTCCCAGATGATGAATTGTGGGTCTTTTCTAAGTACATATATTTTTTTTCTATTTTCTTTCCAGTCTCTTTTCCTTTCCTTTATATTTTATCGTTTCCCTCTCTATTGTACCCTGGCTTTTGACCTATCTATTATATCCTAATGTTAACTTTCACTGTTTGTACTGTTAGTTTGTAACTTTCCATTTTGGAGGTTATTAAGTTTTAGTGGGGGTTGCTCTTCATTTTGAAACCTGGTCTGAGTCTTGGAACACCTTGTTTGTTGAGAATCTAATTTTTTCAGTAGCCAAGCTCGGCAATTGGTACACACTGTTTAACAAAACAGTCATATTCGTTGTCCTATAGTTTACAGTCTTGTGTACCTGATAGTTTTGAAGGGTTATAATAATTGTTCTATAGTTTTAGAGAGTCTAAGTCTCAGACACAGGAAATTAATTCTTAAAATTAAGGTGCATTCATATTATACATAAATATATATACACATGGATATATACATATGTGTGTGTGTGTGTATTATATATATATACACACACACTGTGTTATATATACAAAGGAGCTCTGGTGGCATAGTGCCTAAAGCATTTGACTGCAAATCAGAACGTTGGTGGTTCAAGCCCGCCAGCCACTCCATGAAAGGAAGACGGAGCAATCTACTTCCATAAAGATTTACTGCCTCGGAAACCCAATGGAGGTTGCTCTGAGTCAGAATCGACTAGATGGCAGTGAGTTTTTTGGTTTTTTTAAATTATTATATACACAATAAAAAACACCCTGCCATCAAATCGGATACAACTCCTAGCGACCCCTGCTTGGGTTTCCGAGGTAGTATCAGTACGGAAGTAGATTGCCCAACCTTCCTTCTGAGGAGTGGCTGGTGGGTTTGAACTGCCAGCCTTCTGCTTAGCAGTCAGGTGCTTTAGGCA
>NW_006921776.1:1225374-1230716 GCF_000298275.1 Orycteropus afer afer
GGAAATAGATTGCCCCATCTTCCTTCCGAGGAGTGGCTGGTGGGTTTGAACCACCAGCCTTCTGGTTAGCAGTCAAGTGCCTTAGGCACTATGCTAACAAATTAGATTTACGGAAAAAGAGAATTGATTGATGGCTTATTATAACTGCAACATTCCATATGACATTTTGCACTCCAGTTCCTTTTCTCAAAGAAAGCATAAACCCATGAAGATGGATAAAAGAGGGCTTTTCTATCCAAGATAAGCTGCCATGGTTTTCCTGATTGCTTCACACACCACTCAACATCTTATTTTGGCTAATATTTTTGCCTTGCACTTTAAGATATTCAACTAGTAATTTTTTTTTCCTGTTACTTCCTGCTCATATGAAACCTGTACATAGACAAAGAAGCAGTCATTTGAACAGAACCAGGGGATATTGCATGGTTTAAAATCAGGAAATGTATACATCAGGGTTGTATCCTTTCATCATACTTATTCAATCTGTGTACTGAGCAAATCATCAGAGAAGCTGGACTACATGAAGAGGAATGTAGCATTAGGATGGGAAGAAGTCTCAGTAACACCTTGTGATATCCAGAAGACAAAAACTTACTTACTGAAAGTAAGACTTTAAGCATTGAAGAAGATTTTAAGCATTTACCAATGAAAATCAAAGACTACAGTGTTTCATATGGATTACAGTTCACCATAAAGAACATAAAAATCTTGATATTTGGATCAATAAGCAAAATCATGATAAACAGAGAAAAGGTCGAGGTTGTCAAGGATTGCATTTTACTTTGCTCCTTAGTCAACACCCATGGAAGCAGCAGTCAATATATTAAGTGATGTATTGCATTGGACAAATCTGCTGCAAAACACCTCTTTAAAGTGTCAAGATGTCACCTTGAGGACTAAGGTGTATCTGACCCAAACTATGATATTTTCCATAGCCTAACATGCATGTAAAAGCTAGATGATGAATAAGGAAGATCGAAGGATCAATGAATTTGAATCCTGATGTTGGTGGAGACTATTGAATATACCATGGGCTGACAGAAGAATAAACACATCTCTCTTGGAAGAAGTATAGCCAGAATGCTTAGAAGCAAAGATGGTGAGACTTTGTCTCCCTTACTTTGGACATGTTATCAGCAAGTACCAGTCCCTGGAGAAGGACATCATGCTTTGTAAAGATGAGAGTCAGAGAGAAAGAGGAAGATGCTCAATGAGATAGATTGACACAGTGGCTGCAACAACGGGCTCAAACATAGGAATGATTGTGAGGATGGTGCAGTACCAGGCAATTTTGTTCTGTTGTACATAGCATCGTTAGGAGTTGGACCCAACTCGATGGAACCTAACAACAACAACAACAATAACAACAAGAGCAACAACAACCTTCAACATAGAGATTAAAACATAGTTCGTACTCTTACTGAATGATAATCTGAGAGGTAAATTGAAACAAATCCACAAAATAGGCTATCATAAATGTCATAAGAAAACTACTTATGAAGTAACATTTGAAATACCCAGCACAGAACTCTGCCCAGAGCATTTACTCACTACATGCAGTTTCCTTTCTCTTCTCCAACAGGGTGGCATTTACTTGGAAGAATAAATAAAACTCTTATGGACAAGATTGCATTTGAGTTAGGACAATTTTGGGAAATGTCCGTGGAATGGAAAATGACTTGAATGTATGGTAAGTATAGAAAGAATGTTGAAATTGTTTTTGGAAATTGGGCTGGAGCCTGATGTACAGGGTCTTGCATGTTAGGGTGATAAATTTTAACAAATGCTGCTCAGTAACAGGAAACTATTGAGCATTTTAAAGTAGAGGAGAATCACTGTATGGCTTCTGTTTTAAAGAGATGTTCTTTAAGCTGTGTGAAGGGTGCATCAGTGAAAATAGGCAGAGAGGTGACTTAAGACATTTGTTTGCATAAAAATATTAATACTTATTACCTTTGACATTCATTTAATGACTGTTTGGGGCCAGAATTTTCACATATTATTGTTAGCTGCTGTTGGTGCTCTCAGTCACCTTAGAAGGTAGACATTTCCCTTGTATTGGTTAAGAAATTAGAGTTCAGCAGCCTAGCTACTAAGTAGCATGTTCTGTGTTTAAAGCCACTTTTCCAACTCCACATCCCATAAGAAAAATAATACCCACATTAATGAAATGTGTGAACTTGGATGGTTCCCACAACTTATCCAAGACTTAGTTTCTCCATATAAGCAGAAAACCAAAACTTCTAAATTCTGCAATCCATACTCACATATCCAATTCCCATTACGGACATTGGTATGCATTTGCATTTTGAGTGACCAGGAAATTCAAATAGAGATTACTATGGAATTTCACCAGGACTTACTTCCTAACTAACTGAGCCAGCCCTTCAAGTTGAGGTATTAATGATATGAGGAATTGCTAATAATACAACTTTTATAACTAAAATTATATTATAGAGAATTGACATTTGCAAATCTACAGGAGTAACATAATACTTAACCAGAATTTTGTTGTGTTATATTTAAAAAAATCCAATCAATTCTATCCCACTTGCAGATATTTCAAAGTTTAAAAGAACAAGTTTCAGGAAAAAAAAAAAAAAAAAAAAAGGCCCTAAACCCCTTATTACTTTAGTTCAACAAGGAATCAAGGGTAGAGTTCGTCAAAGAAATAATTGAAGACACCCTGGGAAGAAGAGACTGAGGTTTTCACGTTTATCATAAATCATTCAATGCCTTTGGCAAAGCCTGGGTGGAAATTATGAAGCTGAATATTGTAATGTAATTTAAGTTTTCACTAAGGATTTTAATTCTGATTCTGATGGGAATTTCACCCAAGACAGGACTGCAGAACTGAATCCCAAGAGGTAGATTCTGTTGTTTGTGATAATGTTTTGCCTCTAGCTGAGAGGTGAGCTGCTGTTTCTTGAACCCAAATGAGAAGAATTTTTAGAAGCACCACATCTATAGATAGTCCTTCTTATACTAAGCAGGGATAGAACAAGGAAAGGATGTGAAATCTATTTCTGTTCTGGAGAAAGAATAAATGATAGTACCTTTATTGGAATAGGACTGAAGTTAGAACTCTACTCTAAAATCTATATAAAGTGTTTCTAAATGGCATAGGCGTGTGCATCAGTGATGGCTCAGTAGATCTAAACTTGTCTGAAAATCAGAGCAATTGGAAAATGTTTGTGCTCACTCACCTCCTGACAAAGGAAACAATAACTAACACAGTAGGGAGCTACTGATATCTTCTGAGGCATTATGCTTCCAGCCCCAAAATGTCACCTGAAACCCGCTGAACTGGGATGAATGAAAACCAGCAGTGGTCCTTAAAGACGTAAAAGGAGAAAAATGCCAGCTGCAAAATAGCCGAGGTTCTTCAAAGCCCAACAAGCTGTTGACTCAGACCTTTGAGGGGTTGAGAGCTTGTGTTCTCTAGTAAGGCCAAGGGTCTTATAATTGACCAGGCAGGAAAATGTACATCTCTAATTTGAGGTATAAGTGCAACTGGCACATTCTTTGCAAGAGACCCTTAGAGAGAAGAACTACCATAAACCCTGGAATGACTTTCTGTTTTTCTGCCATTTGAAAATGTAACATTGTAGCTTATAATATTTAAAGAAAAGAGGACCCAGGAGCTTCCAAGATTCAAACTTAACTCTGCTAGGGCTGATTCTACAAATTTTGCATCAAGAACCTTGTGGCACTAACAAAGGAATCTTTTTTTTTTAACTCGTGCCAGTAGAAGACAGCTGTGAATGAAGAAGAATTATTAACTTTATTGTTATGCTCTTCTTAGAGCTTTCCCATATCACTATTAGGAGTCAACATGAACTTTTCTGAAGCACAGGCATTTCTTAAGGCATGAAGTTAGAAATACATGTTTATTTGAAGCTAAAGGAGGAGATGAGAAAATGGGATTTACCTTCATAACATTTTAAAATTCTCCTTGGCTATTTTTCTAGCTAATAGCATATTTTGGGGCTCTGTTAAGCAAAATTACTGTGATTATGCAGATAAAAGTAAGTGAGTTTCATGTATGTGGAAGTCTTTAAAAATTCTCCATTCATTCTTGTTTCCTAATATACTTGTTTGCTTTGAATTAACTTGGATTAAAAACTTGGCTACATTTACAATAAGTACACTAAGTAGCAAGTGTCCTACAAAAACCAAGAAACATTGACCTTCCGATTTTCATGACAATAATATGGCCCCAAGTTAATAGAGTTAATATAAAGCACCAAGTTTGGGTAACATTTCTGATTTTAGAAATGGGATGTTAGTGCCTTAAATTATTTCTCAATTGTTATTATTAAAGTTTGTTCAAATTAGTACAATTTGTCTTTTCAATAATTTTACAGAAAATTCATAGGCACTCAGTCAAACTAAGGAGCTCTGTTGGTGTAGTGCCTAAGGCATTTGACTGCTTACCAGAAGGCTGGAGGTTCAAACCCACCAGGCACTTCTTGGAAGAAAGATTGGGCAATCTACTTCCATAGTGATATTGCCTCGGAAACCAAAGGAGGGGTCGCTATGAGTCGCTATGAGTCAGATCCGACTCCACAGCAGTAAGTTTGAAAGATTTACTGCCTCAGCAACCTAAGAACTGTTTAGATAAATTCATGAATTGGGAAGACAGCACTCTAACTGTGACAACTGGCTTCAATGGCAAGAGGAGAAGGGAAAGGTGTTCAGATGAACTGCTTACTTGGACTGTCCAAGCTGCTGATTAGAATAAGAAAATGGTGTTTTGTACCTTGAAGAAGTAGAAACAAGTTCAAACAAATTTTAGGAATTCTCCATGTTTTTGATATGTATACTTTAGGATATGCCATTTTTACATTAATATATCAATCTTACAATCTTTCTCTTTCAAAGATATAAGATTCATTATAGAAAATTTCAAACCCAAGGTGGCATTTGAATGCCCATAAAATATATACAAACACCAATATATGTTAACATTTCAACTAAAAGGAGTTATTAACATTAGTAAATAGATTCCATTGCTCCTCACCACCAACTCATAGCTCATAACTTGACAAAAAAATTGGAACGTCTCTGATTTTTTTCAGCACTTAAAGCTCAATAACTATCCAGTGATTGATAATGAAGTGACCCCACTCACAAATGAAATTAAACTGACTTTATTTTCCCAAGTACTTGAAATCCCTCTGGCAGGAAACCCAACATGATATATAATGTGCTAAACCAAAATGCATATAAAACATAATACATTTACAGCTTGCCTTTTAATTCTGCAAAACTCCATTTTAGTGCTGCAGGTATTATTTTCCAATTTTTTTTTCTTTTTTTTAATTAGGATTTGGGTGAAG
>NW_006921776.1:1239197-1243153 GCF_000298275.1 Orycteropus afer afer
TTTCCCTTTTCTTTGTTGAAGAGGGTCTGTGCAATCCTTCTGCCTAGTCCGCCATCTTGCCGGAACCCCTCTATTTTCCAATATTTTAATACTAGTAGGCAAATATATTATTGGAGAAAGATGCTAGAAAAGAAAGGGAACAAGGTTGTGGGCTATTAAGTTATATTAACAGCTTTCTCTATCTTTATTTAAAAAATTGATGCAATAAATGTCATTTTGAATATTTTATCATACATTTAATCTGGTAAAATATGGCTTTGACAATTTATTCTTGAACATAATGCTTCTTAATGAGGTTTTTTTGTACATAAGATTCAGTAGTGTTTAAGACAAAGAAAAATTAGAGAATTTGTACCCCTATATTGTCAAGTTTATGATATGTTGGTATTCAAGAGTAAATGAATACAGTGTTTATACTAATATATTAATTCTACATATATTTCAAAAGTTTAAATCATTCACTTTTATCAATTTTATTTTTCAACCTTGAATGTGCTAATTATATTTTTATCTAGATCATTTCTCAAGCTTAAATCATCTGAGGTACTAGTTTATGATAAATTTCAATCTATTTGTTTTGTGTTTTTGAATATTCCTAGACAACCTAAGCATATTAATTTTTGACTGGTCAATTTATTCATTTGTTTATTCAGAATAATGTATTACATGCCAAATATGGGGCTGGTACCAAGCTGTGTGGTAGGAGTACAGTGGTGAAAAGGCATGATTCTTGCCCTCAAACAGTGAGGCTGCATCATAGAATGATGGAAGGGACTATTAAAGGCTTGGCTAAGGTGCAACTTTGGGACTACACTCTGTAGAGATGAGACGCTGTCCTCCTGAATGCATTATATGAACTAAATCAGTAGCTAGTATATGGTTCTGTGACCTAAAAGCCAGAATGCATGGGTCCAGAAGTAGAAATAAAAGTGATCCCTGTGATTATGTCTCAGAGCGACTCACTTGAGGAATCTGTGCTCTAAACCCCACAATTAGGCTCTGCTGGATTAGGAGCTCCTAATGTAGCAAGTGAGGCAGGGGCCACTTTACTAGGGGCCAGAATAAGTATTCCACAACTTTGGAAGTATGACTATTTTGTCATTTTGGGCTTCTCAAGTAAGTGTACTCAAAAGCAGAGTCATCATTGGTGGAGCAATGGACCTAGACTGCCATAGGATTTATGGTTATCGCTACACAATAGTGGAATGGAGGAGTATATTTACAAGCCAGGGGCATCACTGGAGCTGTTTATAGTGATAATAGAAAATGGGCAATTGTGAAGACAATGGCATGACACAGGTGTAGTAATTAAGGGCTCTAACCTCTTGAATGAGTGTCTGGGTCATTTCATCAGATATGTAAGACCAACTGGAGTAGTGAACAAGATGGGGATATATAGAAAGGAGAAAGATGGAAGAAGGAAATTATGAGTATCAGTCATAGATTCAAGACCAGTTGCAGTAGCAGGGATTCTAGTTTATTCCACTAATTTTCTATATCGCATCTATTGTAGAATTTATTGCTGGACATTACCTTGAATGCTCTGTAAATGATTAGACTTAGTGTGTTGTTGTTGTTGTTATGTGCCATCAAGTCAAACCCGACTCATAGCGACCCCTCCTTGGGTTTCCGAGGCAGTATCACTACGGAAGTAGGATTGCCCAACCTTCCTTCCGAGGAGTGGCTGGTGGGTTTGAACCGCCAGCCGTCTGGTTAGCAGGCAAGTGTCTTAGCCACTATGCTAGCAGACTTAGCGTAGGGCAGCTGAAAATCTGAGTGGTTCAAAAGGTGAACTCTGTCAGAAACCTCTTGTGCTCCACCTCACATCCTCTGAGCTCACCTTTTTACTCTAGCTATTGATGCAGCAATTAGCTGATTGTAGGAATAACCAGCTACCACTTCACCACAGCTTCAACCTCAGGGCTAGTCTGCTTAGAATACTTGTGGGAAACTGCTTAGCCATTCTGAACGTGTACTAACCACTTAAATGGGACAACACTTGAACAATGGGGAATAGGAGTCTGTGTCTCAGGTGAAGAATTCTGAAATATATTCTACAAGGCTCTCAAAGGTCTCTAAATATATTGTTTCCTGATTATCCACATGGTCACCAAGTTAGTAATGCATTACTGGATTAGCTTTAATTTCTTTCATATTTTACTCTTTCTATACCTCCACCTATGTTTCCCGACATTACTTTAAAACAAAAACAAGAACAAAAAATGCTGTCTACATGCAAGTTCCTCTCTCAGGTTCTGCTCTTGGAGGAGGTGGCAGAATACAGGAAATGACAATGAGAAGAGTTTATAAGAAGTAAAACAAAAAATGAGATATAGGAGTTTCAAGAGGATGAGAAGAATTAGTCACATTTGAACAGGGTCTTAAGGAAAAAGATGAACTTTGTGAATATTTAATGGAAGAACATCCAGGTAGATGAAATGGTGAGTACAAAGGTCCTGTGGCACGAGTGTGCCTGGCATGTTTGAGGAGCAGCAGAGTGCGCAGTGTGGGTAGAGCAGAGAAAATGAGGAAAAGATTTATGGGAAATAAGTTTAAATAAGCAATTTACACATTATGATTGTCAGCTTACTCCCCTTTATCTTTTTTTTCCTCCTAATAATTGTGATTCACACATTTCTTCATAGCCTAAGTGATAAAAATAAAATAAAACCATCAGCAAGCTAATGGATAACAAGAGGATCATTTGTATCTTTTTTCTCTTATGTGTAAATAAGACTAAATATCTGACCTCACATGGCCTTGGAAAATATTTAAGCAAATGTTGAGCTTAGAGGGAATAAGCTCACCATCATCTCTATCATCTTTCTATCTCTCATCTATCTTCTTCACATTGCACTTCTAGATAATTTTAATTCTCTGCTAAATCTTGCACAGCACTCACTGTTGCACAGTCTACTAAGGGCTTTGGCAATATGGGCACCAATGGAAAAGAATCAGAGAGCTGAGAGCCTTCAGGGAATGGAATTTTCACACCTTTGTATGTGTCATATAACACCATTTGGCTCCTTTTTTATCTTGTGTCTCCTTTCAGTCTCTGGAGCTCTGTCACTTTTTGTCCTAGAAACATCATTCTGGCCAAAAACTTATATCCTGATCACCAGAGAGAAGCATACCCTTTAATGAGGCACCTTCCTGTAAATGAGCCTGTAAAACTAGTGGTGACCTTGCCCATATTATGTGTTAATAGTAGGAAATCCATTAACTTGTTGATGGTTGATGGTTTTATTTTTTTACTTTAGTTTTAGCACTTAGGCTATGAAGAAATGTGTGAATCACCATTACTAGGAGAAAAAGGAAAAAACAAGATAAAGGGGGAATAAATTGACAATCAGACCATGGGTACATTATCTTTTTTTTGTGTGTGATTTGGCTGAAGGTTTACAGAGCAAATTCACTTTCCATACAGCGGTTCCCATATACTTTGTCTCATGGCATTGACCACAGTTTACCACAGTGCAACAGCTCCCCTCCCACTTCTTCCCCATAGTTACCTCTTCCCTGTGTCCATCCCTCCATGCACTCCCGCCCCCTTAGCTGTCTCTCTGTGCATAAGCAGCCCTTCTTTCTCCCATGATTGTTCTCTCCAAAGAGTGTATCTACTTGAGGTAAATGTTCAACTCATATGCCTATCTTTTGTTTGGCTGGAAGCCACAGGTGTGAGTTCAGTTCCAGACCTGAAGGGCAGCTAGAGGCCATAGTCTCTATCGGACCAGCAAACCTGGTCGCCCCCCCCCTTTTTTTTTTCTCTAAATAATTTTGAATTTTGTTCCACATTGTTCTCCCTCTCTCTCATGATCTCCTACATAGATACCCTTTCAAGTAGATGACAGTGGTAGCTGGGCACCATCTAGTTCTGGTCTCATAGTCATATATGCTGCAGATCGAATGGTGTACCAGTCACTAGGACTAATTGTTTCCATGAATTTTGGTTTTCT
>NW_006921776.1:1244548-1260054 GCF_000298275.1 Orycteropus afer afer
CACATAATAATTTAATTTTTAGAAGGTCCCAATCATCTGGTTTCTCTTCTGCTGTTTGTGCATTTTGAGTTATACTTGATAGTCTATTTATGCCATATGTTAGGGCCCTTAAATTTGCTTCTAGATTTTCCTTGAGGAACTGTATAGTTTTAGGTTTCACATTTAAGTCTTTGATCCATCTGGAGTTCCTTTCTGTGTATGGTGTGAGGTACAGATCTTCTTTCATTTTTCTGCAAATGGATCTCCAGTTTTGCCAGCACCATTTATTAAACCAATATTCTCTTTCAGAACATGGGTAAATTATCTTATACTACCTGGAACAATTGATTTTATAATATGTTATGAAGTTGCTTCCTATTCCACAATTTTGGTTATTCAGACATCTGTTTACACTGTATCTATTGAATACCTACTGCTCAGTACTGTGAATCCTACTGCTTGTAGACTACATGATGTCAATTCATTAATTTATTTGTAAATTAATATTTTATAGAGTATGTTGTTGTCATTAAGTTCTGTCAAATTGGCTCTGACTCATATCAACCCTATGTACAACAGAACAAAACACTTCCTGGTCCTGCACCATCCTCACAATATTTGCTATGCTTGAGCCCATTATTGCAGCCACTGTGTCAAAACTTCTCATTGAGAGCCTTTCCCCTTTTCATTATTCCTTTATTTACCATGCATGATATCCTTCTTTAGGGACAAGTCCCCTCTGAAAACTTGACCAAAGTAGGTGACATGGACATTCCAGATTTGTTCATTCTTCTGGCATTCTGGCAGTCCATGGTGTTTTCAGTATTCTTTGCCAACACCAAAATTCAAAAGCATCAATTCTTCTGTCTTCCTTATTCACTGTCCAGTCTCCACATGTATATGAGACTATTGAATAAACTATGGTTTGGATCAGGCACACCTTAGTCTTCAAGTGACATCTTTTTTTCCTTAAAGAGGTCTTTGCAGCAGATTTGCTCAGTGCATCTGATTTCTTGATTGCTGCTTCCATGGGTGTTGACTGTAGATCCAAGTAAAATGTAAAAATTGCCAGAATAATTTGGAAAAGGCTAGTGGTGATGGTCACACAACATGATGAACACAATCCATGTCACTGAATTATAAATATAAAAACTTTTGAATTGGATATATATGTATACATACACACACACATTGGAGATTATATATATATATGAATAAGAACAAATTATGGATAACATTGAGAAGAATTAGAACACATATAATCCATAACAAATTATGGGTAACATTGAGAAGAGTGAGAATTCCTGGTCATTTAATTGTACTCATGAGGAACATGTACATAGACCAGGAGACTGTCATTCAGACAGAACAATGGAATATTGCATGGTTTAAAATCAGGAAGGGAGTGCATCAAGGTTGTATCCTTTCACCATAATTGTTCAATCTGTATGCTGAGCAAATAATCCAAGAAGCTGTACTATATGAAGAAGAACATGGCATCAGACTTGGAGCTCATTAACAACCTACAATATGCAGATGACACAACTTTGCTTGCTGAAAGTAAGGATGACTTGAAGAACTTACTGATGAAGATTAAAGACTACAGTCTGCAGAATAGAATATACCTCAATATAAAGAAAATGAAAATCCTCACAATTGGACCAATAAACAGCCTCATGATAAATGGAGAAAAAATTGAAGTTGTCAAAGACTTCTTATTACTTGATTCTACAATCAACACCAATGGAAGCAGCAGTCAAGACATCAAATGACGTACTGCATTGGCCAAATCTGCTGCAAAGACTTCTTTCAAGTGCTGAAGAGTAAGATGTCTCCTTGAAGATTAGGGTGCAGCTAAACCAAGCTATGATATTTTCAGTATTCTCATATGCTTGTGAGAGCTGAACAATGAATAAGGAAGGCCAAAGAAGAGTTGATACTTCTGAGTTGTGGTGTTGGTGAAGAATACTAAGAGTACCATGGACTGCTAAAAGAATGAACTAATCTGTCCTGGAAGAAGTGCAGTTGGAATGCTCCTTGAAAGTGAAGGTGGCCAGACTTCATCTTACCTACTTTGGTCATGTTGTCAGAAGGGGCCATTCCCTGGAGAAGGATATCATGCTTGGTAAAGTGGAGGATCAACAAGAAAGGGGAAGGCCCTCAAAGAGATGGATTGACATAGTGGCTGCAACGATGGGCTCAGATATAGCAAGGATAATGAGGCTGGCAAGGACTGGGCAGTGTTTTGTCCTGTTTTACAAAGAGTTTCTATGAATTGGAAGCAACTTGACAGCACCTAACAACAACAACAACACACTCACACACACGTATTATGTAATATATATATTAACTGCACACATGCAAAAAGTTATGGTTGTGACTTGGAAGATATTCTTATCTTTTCCACCAAACTGCTCTTAGCACTATTTACCAATGTGGATTGGGCCTCTCCCTCTTACCTTTAGCAAGTGTCTGAGTATGACTGATCAGTTAAATCTTCCTTCAATCCTGATGCCATGTTCTTCTTCATATAATCAAGCTTCTCAGATTATTTGCTCAGCATACAAGTTGAATAAGTATGGTGAAAGGATACATCCTTGACATACTCCCTTCTTGATTTTGAACCATCCAGTATGCCCTCTTTCTGTTCGAATGACACCTCCTCAAGTGTTCAGGAATTCCCATTCTTCTCAATGTTATCCATAATTTGTTATTATCCACACAATCAAATGCTTTTGCGTGGTCAATAAAACATAAGTAAACATCTGGTATTCTTTGCTCTCAGCTAAGATCCATCTGACATCAGCAATGATATCCTTCCTTCTACCTCCTCTTCTGAATCCAGCTTGCATTTCTGGAAACTCTCTGTCAATATACTGCAGCAACTGCTTTTGAATTATCTTCAATAAGATTTTACTTGCATGGGATATTAATGATATTGTTCAATAATTTCCACATTCTGTGGGATCACCTTTCTTTGGAATGGGTACAAATATGACTGATAGGTAGTTATTGGGAATATAATAGGATACAAGACTTGAGCTTTCATGAAACTTACAGTCTTGGGTGAGTACTTTGTAAAGTAGTTGGGAGTGTCATGGAAATGGCAAATGGGAAGCTTCTAACAGTGGAATTGGCTGGGCATGGGTCATACTTTGAGTTTCTGCTGTGCTCTATGGCTCATTTATCTATATATCCTGCCCCTTCTAGTCTGTTAGCAATAATAGGAAGAAGATAGAAACTCATGTTGAAAGAAGACACATTCTGCCTTCCAAAGTAAGGCAATACTTTTGTGGGGCACCTTTGGAGCAAGAAGGAAGTTCAGCAGAGTGCTTCCATAATGGGATATCCCATCACCCATTAAAGGTAGGATCAGCTTAGGGGCTGAATTATGCAGTGGAGTTTAATCAGTTAAACTAACAGAACAGTTGCCAAATGATTCCACTTTACCATGTACTCTTGCCCCACCCCCAGGCTAGCACCAAAACCAAAATAAAATGAAACAAAAACAGTTTCCTAGATAAAATGGGCTCCCTATTTTGTAGTTCAAGTTGTGAGGTGACTGATACAACTCCAAATTGATGCATAAAATTACAGACGTTAAATAAAGCCAAAATCATAAAATGTTTCTTGTGGCCCAAATACTGAAAAGCTCAGATTCTCACAAACCATGCCAGGAGAAAAATTTCCAAAGATGAGACTTTCAGCATGAGAGAATCAAATCAAGAACAAGCAAAATTCAGATACTGATCAGGAAATCTAAAGTTTGAGAATTTTTATAGTGTCAAGCATTAAAAACTACATTTTGAATATTCCAAAGTAAATATACCTATATAACTGTGTATATTTCATTGATGTTACATAGATATAACACTGTAAGTGGATCAAAGGAATTTAAAATAGATTTTTGGAATCTCAACAGCATTGCTTTAAAGTTTTAAAGCTTATGACACTATTCTAAATAACATGGTGTGAGATTTGACTATCATTTCATTGAGTGTTTTATCAATGATTGATACTATTCAGATAATTTAGTTTCCAAAGTAGAACTTTTTGCTTAAATATATTCAAATATATACACTGATATATCAAAATGTCATGCTATGTTGGGATGAATAAATACTTCACTTAGAAATAAATACATATCTTTTATCATTACCCTTTATTTCCTTTTTTTCACTTTGCTTCTAGGATATTGCATTCTCCTGGATTCTCTTCCTTACTGCTCATTACTTCTCAGTTCCATTTGTTGAGTTTCCCTTATCTCCCTGAACTACGTACATAAGGCATATTCAATAGCTCAGTCTTTGGACTTTTCCTCTTCCTTGTCTACAGCCACAACCTCCACAGCCTGAAGGCTTACGATATCTCTAGCTAGGACTTCCCTGACCAAGATTCCTGTATACTATTGACTAATCCACTCCTGGTCTTATATGTCCTGATTCTTTGCCACCAAACCTTTTCCTTCCAAACTTTCTCTCATTTAGTAAGTAGTGAATCTATCTTTCCATTTGCTCATAGTAAAAACTTAGAATCATCCTTGACCTTCTTTCTTTGATATTCTTTATCCAATTTATCATCAAAACTTGTCTACTCCAACTTCTAAATATATCCAGAATCCAACTTCTAAATACCACTTCCATTGATAATCCAAGCCTCCATCACCTCTCACATGGATTATTTCATTGGGAACTCCCTTCTAAATCATAAGTCAGATCGTGTCACTCCTCTACATAGAATAATTTGACAATTTTCTATCTGACTTGGAAGAAAAGCCATTCAATGGACTTCCTACACCTCAACGTCACCATCTTTTTGACATCATCATCTACAGTTCTCCCTCCCTGGTTTATTCTTCCCTAGTCACACTGGCTTCCCTGCTGTCATTCAAATACTCCCTGCAGGTTCCTGTCAGGGTGTTTTTGCACTCGATTCTCCCTCTGCCTGGAACATTCTTCTCCCAGAGAGCCAGCTGTGTGGATTGCTTCTTCTTTTCTAAGTAATCATGAAAACATTCACAAAAATACTCTTTCTCTGAAAGTACCATTTAAGTTTAAAATATTTTTCCTTGTTCACATTTTCTTATCATCAGTCTTTAATGTGTTAATAAGCCATGAAAAATACCCAAGAAAATGGTGGAAGGAACTTCCAGAAGCAATCTGTCTTAAATAGAGTGGATAACTGACTATCATAGAAGACATTTCTATGATTCACAGAAGAAGACAATTTCTTATGTCTGTTAAAAACCTGTACAGGTCCCAAGGGACCCCAAATAGAACCAGGCTAGATATCATGGCATCCATGCAAAATTTAGTATGACAATTCATTTAAAGTATCATTTGGGGAGGGCTGATAATTCCCTTATATTTGGTGGCTGCAAAAACATGAAAAGATGAAATATTAGTATCATGTTTAACTGGCTGACATTCTTTTAATAAAAAACGGATTTCATGGCCACAATACCATATTCATTGTCAAACACAAGAATGGTGTGTATGAATAGGAAATATGTGGGGAAGAACACAATGTGCATCAGTGTCAATGTTAATCTTGTGAAGGTGCACATATTTTAAAACTCTCACGACCCTGCACTTTGCATTTCTGGTAATAATAGTCACTGGAATTTAGGACTGTTTGTTTACAACTAAGATTATAGTGTTTCATTTTTATTAAAACTAATGAGATTTATTAGTAATGGCATCATCTTATGGTGAATACATTGACATTCCCCAATAACTTCATAGCTTGGTACTTTGGCTAAAAGGAGATGCCATTTAAAGATAGAGCCTACAAACTGAAATATGATGCAGGGAAACAGCAGTGAGGAAATTGTTGAAAATGAAATCTATCCCACTACTAGTCTAACAGCATTATTGATCCAATCAAGGTTGCAAGTTGGGGCAAATTTCACTTGCTAATGAGTAAGAAATTGCTCACAACTGCCAAGGTTTGGACTCAGATTTTTTAAGTTTTATAAAATTAAATAGTAAAGCAGAGATCTGAATATTGTCCTCCACCCATTCCTGCACTCTTAACTTATGTCAAAGTTTTGTCAGGCAGGCTGGCTGAAGTGTCGTGTAGTTTAGCTCTCAATTGCTAGACAAAGTCAAATTGCCACAGAATGGTAATTGCTCAGAAATTGAGCTATAGACAGCTTTGTCCATACAGTGTATCATCAGACAAATATTTCCATGGGAATATGGAAACTTAAAGAAGCACAGATAATCTTGGCTGTGGAAGTCTGAGGATTTCAACTTTAATCCAAGAGAACAGGACCTGCTTGTCAAAGAGTCATCTCCACAATTGCTTCAGCCTGAAGTTGTTGTTGTTGTTATGTGCCGTCGAGTCGGACCCGACTCATAGCGACCCCTCCTTGGGTTTCCGAGGCAGTATCACTACGGAAGTAGATTGCCCCATCTTCCTTCCGAGGAGTGGCTGGTGGGTTTGAACCACCAGCCTTCTGGTTAGCAGCCTGAAGTTAGACTTGCATAATCACAGACAGTCTCTGTCAAGTCAAGGGACGCTACTCTTAAGGCAGGAGTACACATATGGCTCACAAGGCAGTGCACTTGGATAATATGTGCTGTCAGATCAGAGATCACTTCAACTTGGTTGAAAGGAAAGAGCAACATACTTTAGGAAAAGAACACAAAATCCCACGTGATCTTGATTCTTGGGAACACCTATTTCTTGGCAATTGTAAAGCATGGAGGAGTGCTTCTTGTATTATTTATTCCTGGCTGGAAGTTTATGTCAGAATGATTTTTTGTATGTGTGCTGGTATATATGATTGGAATAAGATAAATAGAGCAACACATATATTCCATTGTTTGCCTCTGTCGATGGAGGGACTGAAGACAAAGGCGCTAGAATGCTGGAGAAGCAGTTTTGTGGAAATACTGGTGAGAAGCACTGAATGTTACCCTCCCCTTCTCCTCAACTTGCTTTCATTTCTCTGTAGCTGAAACAAAGATAACTTTAAAAGCACAAATAGTAATAGAAAGGTGATGTGCCAAGTCAGTTATAAATGAGAAAAATATTCTTATTACATTTACAAAAATGAAAGCCTCCTCAGAAACCCCCTCATCACCATGCATACACCCTCAATTAAAACAATGCCCCTGATAGCAGGCAGTATAATCTGCATTTTATTTCACTCATGAGCAAAATAACAAGTTACTCAGGCCTGCGGCACTCATGAGTGATATGGGGCGTGTAATATCCTTTCCATTGAGTTTCCTATTATTAAGCTTGAAATAAGGAGTTCAGAATTAACTGTGACAATGATTTTATCTAGTGTTGGCATCACCATTAGCTTTTGCAGTTTACTGCTAATAAAACTTTAAATTTGCTATTACTTCTAATAACCTTCTTGCCACCTTAGCTGTAGAAATTAGACAAAGAACCCTGCTGACATGTGGCTAGTGACATTTTCTGGAAGTGCAGAAAACTCAGATGACAACCAAAACCAAAAACCAAACCCATTGCCGTCAAGTCCATTCCAAGTCATAGTGATCCTATAGAACAGAGGAGAACTGCCCCATAGTGCTTTTAAGGCTGTAATCTTTATTGACATAGACTATCACATTTTTTTTTTCCTAGGGATGTGGCTGGTGTGATCGAACAACTGACCTTTTCCTTAGATTCTGAGCACTTAACCACTGCACCACCAGGGGTCCTTCAGAGGACGACATTGCCTGTTATTTACCAAAGACTGTTATTCAATAAAAGAGCTCTGGTAGCATAGTGTCTAAGGCATTTGACTGCTAACTAGAAGACTGGCAGTTCAAACCCACCAGCCACTCCTTAGAAGGAAGATTGGGCAATCTACTTCCGTAGTGCTACCACCTTGGAAACCCAAGGAGGGATCGCTATGAGTCAGATCCGAGTCTATGGCAGTGAGTTTCGTGGGTTTTTTTTTTTTTTGTTGTTGTTGTTATTTAATAAAGCCACACCCTCCTGTCCTTGGGCAGCCTAATTTAAAGCACTGGTTCGCAGAGCTGAAGGAGCTTATAAAAGAGCAAACATAAAATTTTAGTATCTATTATTGTTGTTCCAAAAATCAGGATTTTCTTTCATAAAATTCAGTAGATTCAAAATAGGAAAAATAATGAGTGAAATGAAATACTCAAGTAAGTAATTGTTTTGTTAACTTGGAAACTCAAATGTTTCACATGAAGCATTAAAAAAAAAAAAAAAGGGGGCAATGATAGATACATTTGTTGACTTGGTCACTTTCTATGATTTGTAATTTCATTCCACCCCAATAACTATGATTCTGAATGTTCTCATTATCCCATACTGTCAGCGGAATTAATATACATGTGGACGTTATGACTTCTGGTTACTGATCAGATCTGTTTGGCAACCCTGTCCTAGAAAAAAAAAATCCTCAAATTAACAAACTGTGAGTGAGAAAACAGACTTAAGCATACAGAAAAATACAGCAATGGATCTTACAAAATATTTTAAGGCATTTGTTTTTAATCGTAATGAAAATAATTAGTCAATAATTTCACTTTTCTTTGGGAATCAATGTATCATAACCAGGTAGGTTTATGTCTGGCCTGTACATTTCTTCCTTCACAAATTTTCATTTCTAGGCATGCTGTGATGGTGGAAGGTTTGATTTTTACTGGCATTGAGCACCGATTCCAGAAAATTTGGGATTGAAAGTGAAGCTTGTTGGTCAGTTAAAAGCATGCATTTTACAATTATTATTTTTTTTTTCAAACTTCTTTAGTCAACTCTCTTCTCATGTTAAGTAGTTGAATGTTATTAAGAAAGGTAGCAAAGAGGGAGAGAGGTTTATTTCCCCAAGACACTCCAATGACGATGTTCCCTTTGCCAGCAAGTGAGAAATCAGCACTTCCAGCAATGCTCTGAGCAAGACTGGCTGTAAGTGGCAATAGAGAAGCTAGCAAACTCTTGAGATTTTCTGAGTTCTGAATGAATGGTTTATAATGGGAGGAGCAAGCTCAGACCATTCTCAAGCTTTGCACAGTTGATAACGACTGTAGCACATGGAGACACTTTCTTCCTTACATAACTTCAGGGTTATCCTGCTTCCCTTGGAGCATAATGATCACCTCCTGAGTGAATGTTGGGTGTGCACATATTTCTCCTTCCTCTAAATCCTTATTCTCTCTCAGGATAACACCCATAAAGACCTAGAGATTATGTTGCTGCCTTTTTTGTGCCAGCCCATCTGAACTAGGTAAAGGGATGTGAATGCCAACATGAGGCCCCACTAAAATCTCAAAAACTCACTGCTGCAAGTAGAATCTGACTCATAGCGACCTCTCCTTGGGTTTCCAAAGCAATATCTCTACAGAGTAGATTGCCCAATCTTACTTCTGAGGAGTGTCTGGTGGGTTTGAACCACCAGCCTTCTGGGTTAGCAGTCAAATACCTTAGGCACTAAGAGTGGAAAAAAGCGGTTGTGTGGGAGATGACTAAGAGGGCAAGTACTAACAGAAGTGCTTAGAACTGAGCAGGATATTAAATGGTATTCTGCTGCTATGACTTTCCTGGTGACCCAGGAAGCATTCCTTATGGCTTTTGTTAACATTTCCAATTCCCTCACAACTCGAGGAAATGCTATCTTGGCATGCTGATCCAGAAGGAATGGTATCTTTCCTTTTATGAGGCAGGACTTCATTCCTTGTGTGAATGTGAACTATTCTTTTCACATCTGGGATTCATCTGTTCAACCACAAAAAGTCGGTAAAGAAAGAAAGAATTTAGTAGAGAAAGTTATATTCAAGGCCAGGGCATTCTGAGTTGGCTGGAAATTTAGTTATGAGATAGAAAATTACTGAGAACCAGGTGAAAACTACTGATGGCTAAATAGGGGGAAAAAAATAGCACATAGCTTCTGACCCTCACTGCTTGTTTTTTCCTCAACTTGCATTTGATTCCTCCTCATTTCAGAGCCCCATTCCAAGTTTCTGTCTTCAATCCAAGTATGCAGTCCCTGAAAACTCCATTGTGATCCTGTTTTTGGTGAAGATTTGAGACTCAGAGAAGGAGGAGACAAGAGGATATTTTGCTTTGGTACTGAGGGAGGCATGCTCTTGACCTCCCAGCCTAGGGTTATAGAAGTTTGATTGCAGATTCCCAGCAGAACCTGTTTGAAAATTGTTCTTAGACTCCAGTCAAAGCCATTAGAGGTTAAATTGGGGTTACTGTTATAGTATAATGCATTTTGGGTTTCCAAAATACCTCATTTCAATAGAACTTTTAAAAATACTAACAACTTCATAAATAAGTTTTGCAAAAATTCTGGTTCTGTTCATTTTCATAGGTTCCCTGGCATTTTATTACTTTTTTTTTTTTTTTTTGAAAGCTATGAAACATCATTGTGGAAATAATTCTCTTTTCTTAATATTAAACTGATAAACACTTTTCTAAACTCATTGTGCCACAAAACACTACTAAAATGGTATGTACTTGTCCCAAAATTGTTTTCTACTCTAGTAGTTACTATCCACTTGGACTATTCATTTCAATTGCTAAACCACAAAAATAGGTGTCTTTTGTTATATACAGCTTTCAATCTGCTAATTAGGACTAATTAGAGGGCAATTGAACTTTACTCTCCCTGTGTCTTTCTCACTTTAAACTGTAAGCTGATGGCATTTTGCAGACTAATAGAATAAGCCAGCTTTCCTAAGCCTCATATTCTTTTCATTATGCTACTGGTGCTATACATTTTCTTGTCTGTGTTGGTATGTAGAAACTCGAGGACTGCAACTGTGCTTATTATACACCCTAAGGGAGACTAATTTAAGGTGACTGGATAGAGCTTGGCTATTTCTAAAGAAATCTCAAAGTGTGGGGTGATGAAGGAAACATGACTAGGTAATCTCTTAGGATTCACTTATGCTCTGTAATATTTAAAGATAGTTCCCTCCCTAAATGTAATCATTTTAGACTTTTCTGTTACTCTGCCCAATATTATTAACTAACATGATTTTTCTTGTTCTTATATTGATCCTGTGAAACTGACAGTTTCTCAGCCCCATTTCATTCAGAAACGCAGGCTTGGAGAGTAATTTGGAGAAAGAGCACGGAACAATAAATACCACATGGCCTTTGGAGTCTGCTAGCCTTACATTCAATACCTGTCTACCTTTTATATGGCAGTGATAGCCCTCATTCCACCTCCTCTTCTGAATCTGGCTTGAATTTCTGACAGTTTTATGCTGCTGTATTGCTGCAGTATATGAATTATCTTCAGCAATGTTTTACTTGAAAGTAATATTAATAACATTTGTTCAATACTTTCTGGATTCTGTTGGATCACTTTTTTTAGAATAGGCATGTTTATAAATCTCTTCTAGTCAGTTGGCCAGGTACCTATCTTCCAAATTTCTTGGCATACATGGTGAAAGCTTTCAGCATTGCATCCATTGATTGAAACAACTCAATTGGTATTCCATTAATTCCTGGAACCTTGTTTTTCAACAATGCCTCAGTGAAGCTTGGACTTTGGTTCTTGATCATATGCTACCTCCTGATAGAGTTGAATATTGTCCACTTATTTTTTTTACAGTGACTCTGTGTATTGTTTCCATCTTCTTTTGATACTTCCATATCATTCAATATTTTGCCCTCAAAAACTGCCAATATTGCAACTCAAGTCTTGACTTTTTTCTTCAGTTCTTTCAATTTGAGAAATTCTGAATGGGTTCTTCCTTTTTGATTTTCTAAATCCAGGTCTTTGCATATATGATTATAATACTTTATTTTGTGTTCTCGAGTTATGCTTTGAAATCTTCTGTTCAGCTCTTTTACTTCATCATTTCTTCCATTTGTTTTAGCTAGCTATTCTCTGTGCAAGAAGTGACATCAGGATTGGAGGAAGACTCATAAACAACCTGTGATATGCAGATGACATAGGATTGCTTGTTGAAAATATTACTGATGAAGAACAAAGACCACAGCCTTCAGTATTGATTACACCACAACATAAGTAAAACAAAAATCCTTGCAACTGGACCAATAAGTAATATCATGATAAATGGAGAAATATTGAAGTTGTCAAGTATTTCATTTTACTTCGATCTATAATCAACACCCATGGAAGTAGTTGTCAAGAGATAAAATGACGTATTGCATTGGGCAAATATGTAGCAAAAAAAACCCTTTAAAGTATGAAAGAGTGAGAATGTCTTTTTAAAGAGTAAGGTGTATCTGACCCAAGGCATGGTATTTTCCATTGCCTCATATACATATGAAAGCTAGACAGTGAATAAGGAAGACTGTAGAAGAATTGAAGTGTTTGAATTGTGGTTTTGGTGAAAAATATTGAATATACCATGGACTACCAGAAGAATGAACGAATTTATCTTGGAAGAAGTAAAGCCAGACTGCTTCACAGAAGCAAAACTGTCCAGACTTTGTCTCTTGTACTTTGGTCATGTTATCAGGAGGAATCAGGCCCCGGAGAAGAATATCACACTTGGTAAAATAGAGAGTCAGTAAAAAAGAGGAAGACCTTCAATGAGATGGAATGACAAAGTGGCTGCAAAAATGGACTTAGGCTTAGCAATGCTTGTGAGAATGGCATACAAGTGGGCAGTATTTCATTCTGTTGTATATAGAGTCATTATGATTTGGAGTGCATGACTCCATGGCACATAATAACAACAAATTCAAGATTAAGTTTCAGGGTTTCCTCTGATATCCATTTTGGTGTTTCCCTTCTCTCCTATCTTTTTTATGACCTTTTGCTTTCTTCAAGTGTGATGTCCTTGAAGTCGTCCCACTACTCATCTGGTCTTCAGTCATTAGTGTTCAATGGATCATGTATATTCTTGATATGGTCTCCAAATTCAGATGGTATGTAATCAAAGTTGTACTTTGGCTCTTGTAGAGTTGTTCTAATCTTCTTCAGCTTTAATTTCATCTTGCATATGAGCAATTAATAATCTTTTCTGCAGTTGTTCCCTGGACTTCTTTTGATAGATGATATTGTGCTTCTTCATCAGCTCTTTCCACAAATGCAGTGACTTGATTTCTGTGTATTTCATCCAGTGAGATCCATGTGTATTGTCACAGTTTATGTTGTTGAAAAAGACATTTCCAATGACTAAGTTGCTGGTCTTATAAAATTCTATCATACTGTCTCTGGTGTCATACCTATCATCAAGGCCATATTTTCCAACTACTGATCCTGCTTCTTTGCTTCAACCTTTCCATTCCGATCACTAGTAATTATTTGTGCAATTTTATTGAATGTTTGATCAATTTCAGACTGCAGAACTTGGTAAAAATCTTCAATTTCTTCATCTTTGGCATTAATGGTTGGTGAGTAAATTTGAATAATAGTCATAAAAATCATCCTTCCTTGTAGGGATATGGAAATTATTCTATCACTGACCACTTTATACTTCAAGATATATCTAGAAATTCAAGCTGGATTCCAAAGAGGATGTGAAATGAAGGATATCATTACAGATATGAAATTGATCTTGCCTGAAAGGAGAGAATAACAGAAAGATTTTACCTGTGTTTTATTGACTATGCAAAGACAATCAACTATGTGGATCAAAGCAAATTATAGATAATATTGCAAAGAATGGGAAATCAAGAACACTTAATCGTGCTCTTTCAGAACCTGTGCATAGACCAGGAGGCAGTTGTACATATAGAACAAGGGGATACTGTGTGGTTTAAAACAAAGAAAGGTGTGCATCAGGGTTGTATCCTCTCACCATACTTATTCAATTTGCATACTGAGCAAATGGTCCACACTTTGAAGACTGTATGAAGAAGAATGTGGCATCAGGAGTGAAGGAAGAATCATTAACAACCTACAATATGCAGATGACAAAACCTTGCTTGCTGAAAGTGAAAAGGACTTGAACAACTTACTGATGAAAATCAAAGACTACAGCCTTCAGTATGGATTACACCTCAACATAAAGAAAACAAAAATTCTCACAACTAGACAAAGAAGCAACATCATGATAAATGGAGAAAAGAAATGGAAGTTATCAAGGCTTTCATTTTACTTGGAACCACAATCACTGTCCATGAAAACAACAGTTAAGAAATCAACAATGTATTGTATTGGGAAAATCTGCTGTATAAAACTTCTTTAAAGTTTTAAAATGCAAATATATAACTTTGAAGACTAAGGTGTGCCTCACATAAGCCAAGGTATTTTCAATTGCCTTGTAATGCATGCAAAATCTGGAAAATGAATAAGCAAGATCATAGGAGAATTAATTCATTTGAATTATGGTATTGGTGAAAAATATTGGAAATACCATGGACTGCTAGAAGAATGAACAAATTTATCTTGGAAGAATTAAAACCAGAATGCTCTATTGAAGTGAGGATTGTGAGACTTCATCTCACATACTTTGGACAGGTGACCAGAAGGGACCAGTCCCTGGAGAAGGACATCATGGTTGGTAAATTAGCAGAAAGGAGGAAGAACCTCAACAAGATGAATTGACACAGTGGCTGCAATAATTGACTCAAATATGGTGATGTTTGTGAAGATGACTCAGGACTGGACAGTGCTTTGTTCTATTGTACGTAAAGTTGCTGTGAGCTGGAACCTACTTGATGGTACCTAACAACAACAGCAACAACTTTATATGACTTACTTTGACACATTATTGAAATTCTTGGGGTTTTATTTACCCTCATTTGTTTATGGAACAATAGAACTTATAAGGTTGTGAAATTAGGAATCAAGAGTTAAATTGAATGAAGTGAGGATTCATTCATTCATCAAATTCTAATTGAAATTCTACTATGTGCCACATATTGTAAGGTGCTAGAAATACAAAGATAACCATTACCTTATGGAGTTTTGATCCTGTGGCGAAGACTGTAAGAGCACAGAGGTGAATGCTGTCATCTGACTCAGAAATGAATCCTGGAGGAAGTGACAATTAAGATGAGTATTAAAAGAAGGCTTAATCAAATCAAATGATGATGAGAGAGATTGGTGCAATGATACACAGAGAGGTAATGAGTAATGGCTGTAAAGAGAATTCAGGAAATTATGGATATATAACCCCAGGGTTACAGGTGAGGAGACAAAACTCAGGGACGCCTGAAGTAGCAAGTGGGAAGAGCAGGAGAAACGGGATTAAAAGCCAGGAAGCCAGAGAGAAGAGCAATCGGCCAAAGGGATTAGGTGAGGAGACGCAACTCAGGCCCACCCAGAGTAGCAGGCCAGAAGAGCAGGAGAAAGGGGATAAAAAGCCAGGAACCCAGACAAAAGAGCAGTCAGCCCCAGGGTTACAGGTGAGGAGATACAACTCAGGGACACCCAAAGTAGCAAGTGGGAAGAGCAGGAGAAAGGGGATTAAAAGCCACAAAGCCAGAGACAAGAGCAGTCAGCCGAAGGGACTAGGTGAGGAGAGGAAACTCAGGCCCACCCAGAGTAGCAGGCCGGAAGAGCAGGAGAAAGGGGATAAAAAGCCAGGAACCCGGACAGAAGAGCAGTCAGCCCAAGGATTACAGGTGAGGAGAGACAACTCAGTGACACCCAAAGTAGC
>NW_006921776.1:1263553-1271860 GCF_000298275.1 Orycteropus afer afer
CATGTTGTAAGAAGGGACCATTCCCTGGAGAAGGATGTCATGCTTGGTAGGGTGGAGGGTCAACAAAAGAGGGGGAGGCCTTCAACGAGATGGATAGACACGGTGGCTGCAATGATGGGCTCAAGTATAGCAGGGATTGTGGAGCTGGCGCGGGATCGGGCAGTGTTTCGTTCTGCTGTGCATGGCGTCACTATGAGTCAGAAATGACTCGACGGCACTTAACAACAACAACAACATGGATATATAAGTTATCAATGAGAATTTAGGATTTGAGGTATGTATTGTAATGAATTGCTTAATATGGTCCTACTACCCATGTTGTTGTTGTTATTAGGTGCTTTTGAGTCGGCTCCGACTCATAGAGACAGTATGTGCATTGTCTGGTCCTCTGCCAGCCTCACAATCCTTGGTTATCATTGTAGCCACAATGTCAATCCATCTCATTTACGGCCTTCCCCTTTTTTGTTGACCTTCCATTTTGCGAAGTATGGTATCCTTCTCCAGGGAATAGTCCCTTCTGACAACATGACCAAAGAAGTTGAGATGAAGTCCAGCCATTCTCGCTTCCAAGGAGCATTCTGGCTCCGCTTCTTCCAGGACAGATTTGTTAGTTCTTCTGGCAGTCCATGCTACTTTCTGTATTCTTCGCTAACACCACAACTCAAAAGCATCAACTCTTCTTTGGTCTTGCTTATTCATTGTCCAGCTTTCACATGTATATGAGGCTATTGAAAATACCATGGCTTGGGTTAGATGCATCTTAGTTTTCAAAGAGATATCTTTTCTCTTCAGCACTTTAAACAGGTCTTTTGTAGCAGATTTGTCCAGTGCAATACATCATCTGATGTTTTGACTGATGTTTCCATTGGTGTTGATTGTGGAACCAAGTAATATGGAATCTTTGACAACTTTAATCTTTCCTCTATTTATCATGATGCTGCTTATTGGTCCCACTGTGAGGATTTTTCTTTTCTTTATGTTGAGATGTAATCCATACTGAAGAATGTAGTCTTTAGTCTTCATTAGTAAGTCATCTTCACTTTCAGCAAGCAAAGTTGTGTCATCTGCATATTGCAGGTTGTTAATGAGTCTTCCTCCAATCCTGATGCCATGCTTTTCATATAGTACAGCTTCTTGGATTATTTGCTGAACATATAGATTAAAGTATGGTGAAAGAATACAACCCTGATGCACACCCTCCCTGATTTTAAACCATGCAGTGTCCCTTTTTGTTCTTTTCTAATGACAACCTCCTGGTCTATGTACAGGTTCCTCATGAGCCCAATTAAGTGTTCTGAAATTCCCATTCTTCTCAATGTTATCTATAATTTGTTATGATCCACTCAATTTAATACTTTTGCATAGTCAATAAAACCCAAGTAAACATCGTTCTGGCATTCTTTGCTTTGAGCCAAGATCCATCTGACATCACCAATGATAACTCTTGGTCCATAATCTCTTCTGAATCAAGCTTGTATATCTGGAAGTTCTCTGTCAATATTTTGCTGCAACCAGTTTTGAATGATCTTCAGCAAGGTTTTATTTGCATGTAATATTAATCATACTCACTGCTGTTGAGTTGGTTCCAACTCATAGAGACTCTTCTGGAATTTCTGAGGTGATATCTCTATGGAAGTAGATTGCCCAGTCTTTCTTCTGAAGAGTGGCTTATGGGTTTGAACTGCCAGCCTTCTGTTTAGCAGTCAAATGCCTTAGGCACTACATCACCAGAGCTCCCAATATTAATGATAATGTCCAATAGTTTCCACATTCTGTGGGATCACTGTTCTTTGGAATGGGTACAAGTATGGATCTCTTCTAGTCAGTTGGGCAGGTAGCTAGTTTCCAAATTTCTTGACATAGACAAGTGAGTGACTCCAGTGCAGCATCCATTTGTTGGAACAACTCAATGGGTATTCTGTCAAGTCCTGGATAGAGTTGATGCATTGAACACCAATGACTGAAAACCAGAGGAATTGTGGGATAACATCAAGAACATCATCCATTAAGAAAGCAAAAGGTCATTAAAAAAACAGAAAAGGAAGAAAACACCAAAATGGATGTCAGAAGAGACTCTTAAACTGGCTCTTGAATGGAGACTGTTGTTGTTGTTGTTGTTGTTAAGTGCCGTCGAGTCGGCCCCGACTCATAGCGACCCCTCCTTGGGTTTCCGAGGCAGTATCACTACGGAAGTAGGATTGCCCAACCTTCCTTCCGAGGAGTGGCTAGTGGGTTTGAACCGCCAGCCTTCTGGTTAGCAGTCAAGTGCCTTAGGCACTATGCTACCAGAGCTCCCGTTGAATGGAGACTAGGTAAAGCAAATGGAAGAAATGACAAGATAAAGGAGCTGAACAGATTTCAAAGAGAAGCTTGAGAAGACAAAGTCAATTATAATGTAACATGCAAGCTCTGGAGTTAGAAAACCAAAAGGGAAGAGCATGCTCAGTCTCTCTCAAGCTGAAAGAACTGAAAAAAATAAATAAATAAAATCAAAGCCTCAAGTTGCAATAGTGAAAGATTCTATTAGAAAATATTTAATAATACAGGAAACATCAGAAGAAGGAAGGAATATGCAGAGGGATTGTACCAAAAAGAATTGGCTAATGTTTATCCATTTCAGGAGGTGGCATATTATCAAGAACCAATGGTATCGAAGGAGGAAGTTGAAATTGCACTGAAGAAATTGGGGAAGAACAAAGCTTCAGGAATTATGGAATACTTCTAGCCATAGTCCTCCATTTTGTTAAGCATTGTAAATCCTGGTCTTTATGCTTGTTTAGGAGCTCTGATGGCTTAGTGCTTAAGGCATTTGACTGCTAACCTGAAAGCTGCCAGTTCAAACTCACTAGCCACTCTTTGGAAGGAAGTCTGGGCAATCTACTTCCATAGAGATACTGCTTCAGAAACCTAAGAAGGGGTCGCTATGAGTCGAAATGGACTAGATGGCAGTGAGTTTGGTTTTTAGAGTTTGGTATGCTTGCTTAAGGAGCTCTAGTAGCATAGTGCCTAAGGCACTTGACTGCTAACCAGAAGACGGGGGTTCAAACCCACCAGCCACTCTTTGGAAGGAAAATGGAGCAATCTATTTCTGTAGAGATACTGCCTTGGAAACCCAAGGAGGGGTCACTATGATTCCAATCGAACTCCACAGCACATAACAACAACAACAACATGCTTGCTTATGTTGGGATGCATCTTGAGTCCCACCTTGCTGAAGGGTGTGACTCAAGCACCACCCTTAGTTTCCTTGAAGATATATATATATATATAAGTGTTTTGGGAAAGTTTTCTCTCTCTCTTGCTCTGGATCCTGCATTTGGTTTGTCATTATCTCACCACAGGAGCTCTAGTGGTATAGTGCCTAAGACATTTGACTGTTAACCAGAAGATTGGTGGTTCAACCATTACTGTCAGCCCCAGGGATCCAAGTGAGGAGAGGAAACCCAGGCATGCCCAAAGCATCAGGGCGGGAGAACCGGAGAGTGGAGACGAATAGGCCTGCGGACTAGGACTGACGGGAGGGAGCCACAGGGATCCAAATGAGGAGAGGGAACTCAGGCATGCTCAAAGCAGCAGGATGGGAGAGCAGGAGAAAGGGGATTAAAAGCTGAGGAACCCGGACAGAGGAGCAGTCAGTGCAGGGATCCAGGTGACAAGAGGGAACTCAGGCACACCCAAAGCAGCAAAGTGGGAGAGTGGGAGAAAGGGGATTAAAAGGCCAGGAACCCAGACAGAGGAGAAGTCAGCTGCAGGGATCCAGGTAAAGGTGGTATGAGAGGTTTCTAACAGGGAGATGGTTTGTAGCACTGGGAAAGTCAACTGTGAAGGAACTGTTTCAAATGCTGAGGAGCAAGGATGTCTCCTTGAGGACTAAGGTGAGCCTGACACAAGCCAGGAAGTTCTGGTAGCATAGTGCATAAGGCACTTGACTGCTAATCAAAATGCTGGCGGTTCAAACCCACCAGCCACTCCTCAGAAAGAAGATAGGGAAATCTACTTCCGTAGTGATACTGCCTCAGAAACCCAAGAAGGGGTCACTAAGAGCCGGGTCTGACTCCACGGCACATAACAACAACACAACAACAACGTATGCATGTGAGAGCTGGACAATGAATAAGGAAGACCGAAGAAGAGTTGATGTTTTTGAGTTGTGGTGCTGGCGAAGAATGCTGAAAGTACCATGGACTGCTAGAAAAACTAACAGATCTGTCTTGGAGGAAGTACACCCAAAATGCTCCTTGGAAGCGAGAATGGCCAGACTTTGCCTCACCTATTTTGGTCATGTTGTCAGAAGGGACCATTCCTTGGAGAAGGATGTCATGCTTGGTAGGGTGGAGGGTTGATGAAAGAGGGGAAGGCCTTCAATGAAATGAATTGACATGGTGGCTGTGATGATGGGCTCAAGTATAGCAGGGATCATGAAGCTGGCGCAAGATTGGGCAGGTTTCGTTCTGCTGTGCATGGGGTCGCTATGAGTCAGAAATGACTCAACATCATCTAAAAACAAAACAACAACATGGGCCAACCATACTAATGGACTGAAAGAACTGTAAATATTTCTCCAGTGACTGGCAATATGTATAGATAATTCTTCAAGTAAGTCACTTTTGGCATTTGGATTATTATAAATTTAGATTCATAGATAGGTGGATAATGGAGAGAGAGATAATCTACCTATATAAGGAAGTAGCTGTTTCATTTTTCTTTTAAAACACAATCTTAATTCTTATAGAATGTAAATTTTCAAGCCAAGAACCTCTTTCCTTAATGAAAATAGATAATTGTGTATATTTTACATGAGACGCTGTGGTATTCTAACCATCCAACCCAGAACATGTGATTGCAGAAGCCACAATAAAAACATCTGAGAATGAAAAATAAATACACAAAATAAAAATAATATGGCTCATACTTAATACCTATCAGATTTAAATGCTTACAATAAGTAAACTCCATCCAAAATTATAAGAATGCAATTAAGAAAAAGTAACCTGGAGTTAATATATATTTTAACTTTGTTCTGGCAAACAGATGACACTGATGTTTCTTTCTCTATAGATGCAACACATTATTTAACAAAACAGTTTATGATTGATTGTCTTTAAAGCAAACCTCAGTTTCCTGTTATTCATCTCATAAACTAGGTTGTAAATTTCCACAGTCTGAATAATTTTTTTTTTCTTTTGTGAGGGAGGAAGAGGTAAGTTATTCCTGTGGTCCCCTAGGAATGTTATCACTTTATTTATATTTGCTATAATATTGTATTTGCAGAGGTTAATAATTTCCCATCACTTTTGTATCGCTTTGTTTATTTTTGCTTAATCTATGTTCCTCAAGATCTTTAGAGTTTCCCCATGCTTATTGATAGTCTTACTTCATAGTAAGTTTTTTTGTCTTCCAAAGCTGAATATCTCTCTTAGCTTGCTTAGGGTTGTTGTTGTATATCCTAGAGTTGATTCTGACTCATAGCAACCCTACAGAATAGAGTAGAACTGCCTTATAGGATTTCCAAGTCTATAAATCTTTACAGAAGCAGACTTCCACATCTTTCTCCTGTGAAGTGGCTGATGGGTATGAATCACTGACTTTTTGGTTAGCAGCTGAGTGCTTAACTACTGTGCAACCAGGGCTTCTAAAAAGAGGTGTAATTAAGAATAGGATATTATATATATATTACATATATATGTGTATATATATACACATACACACATATGTATACATATATATATATGTGTGTGTGTGTATATATATAGAGAATATATATAGAGAGAATATATATATATATAATATTATAGGAGCTCTAGTGGTGTAGTGCCTAAGGCATTTGACTGCTAACCAGAATGTCGGTGGTTCAAATACACTAACCATTCCATGGAAGGAAGATGGGTCAATCTATTTCTGTAAAGATTTATTACCTCAGATACCCAGTGGGGGTTGCTATGAGTTGGAATCAACTCAGTGGCAGTGAGTTGGTTTTTATGGCTTATAGTATATAATTGAGGAGGTCTGGCAACATAGTGCCTAAGGTATTTGACTGCTAACCAGAAGGCTGGTGGTTCAAATCCACCAGCCACTCCTGGGAAGGAAGTTTGGGCAATTTATTTCCGTAGCGATATCACCTGGAAAACCCAAGGAGAAGTCACTATGAGTCAGATCATACTTGACTGAAGAGGAGTTGATGCTTTTGAATTGTGTTGTTGGGGAAGAATACTGAAAATACCATGGACTGCCAGAAGAATGAACAATTCTGTCTTGGAAGAAGTGGACCCCAAATGTTCCTTAGAAGCAAGAATGGCCAGACTTCATCTCATGTATTTTTGTGGCAAGGGACAAAATCCTGGAGAAGGATATCATGCTTCGTAAAATAGAGGGTCAGAGTAAAAGGGGAAGAACTTTGGTTAGATGGATTGACACAGTGGGTGCAACAATGGGTTCAAACAGAAAGGATTGTGAAGGTGGTGCCAGACTGGGCAGTTTTGTTCTGTTGTACCTAGGTTTGCTATGAGTTGGAGCCAACTGGACAGCACCCAATAACAACAAACAATGTACATTAAAGAACCCTCGCAGAAACCTTATGAGACACTTCTACTCTGTCCTTTAGGATCATTACGAGTTGGAACTCACTTGACAGCATTGAATTTGTTTTGGCAATTTGGGTCTGCATCAATGAGGGAGCTCTGTTGGTGTAATGATTAAGCATTCAGCTGCTAACCAAAAGGTTGTTTCTAACCCATCATGGACTCTGTGGGAGAAAAAAACCTGATGATTTGTTATCGTAAAGATTACAGTCTAGAAAACCCTGTGGGCAGTTCTACTCTGTCCTATAGGGTCTCTTTGAGTTGAAATCCACTCCACTGAACACAACAATAACATGCAGAAATATGGCGTTGTTGGGTGGTGCAAATGGTTAAGTGTTCAGCTGCTAGCCAAAAGATTAGAAACTTAAATCCACCTAGAAGCACCTTAGAAGAAAAATGCCTGGTGATCTACTTCCAAACAACAGCCATTGAAAATTCTATGGAACAAAGTTCTACTCTTACACATGATGTCACCATGGGTCAGATTTGACTTGTCGACATTTGTGTTTTTGTTTCCAGATCAGTAATATTAAATATTGCACCAAAAATTAACTATTTTTCTTCTGTCTTTGTAGGCTATTTATTTTTAATCTGGTTAATGTTTTCATATAAATATGTACAAAATATAAAATAATCAGAAGCTAAACACAAATGACTTCAAAGGCATTGTATAAAGCTCTTATATTCTCATCAATGTCTTCTTAGAATTTCTGATCAAGTAAAATTCTGGCTGCCTATCAATAGGCCTGTGCTTAAAGACAAACTTCATTGTATAATGACTTACCACTAACTCCATTAATGTAATTTTGGGGTTTTTGTTTTGTTTCATTTCGTGGCTCATTTCTTGCTCCACACTTCCTTAGTCTCCAGTGCTGCTTTCTATCATAAGTTAGAAATAAATTTTTTAAAATAAGCACTTTTATTTTGAACCGTAAAACAAAATCTGAAGCTGAAATCAAAGGAAGAAGGTAAATTACTTTTAGTTCTCTGCAAAGAAACTTTCACTTGGCTATTTCCTGTTGTTTTGAAACCCTGAAAATCGATACAGAAACATATCATATTCTGAAGGCAGGTCATCTGTGCACTAGGTGTTTTTAACAGTTGGCTTTGAAGGGGATACTTATGCCCCCTTGACATGAATCTACAGTTCTTTGCACTAAGTGTCCCCATGAAACTATACTTTTGCTTAGGCTATCCATCTCAATATTTATTCCTTTTTACTGTTTCAGACTCCTATTCTCTATTATAGATTCACTGATAGATCAATATGACAGAGGCAAGATAAAAGTCAGTTAGCTGTACATGTCTATTATGAGCCTGAAATTTCATACACACATTTTTTTCCTGACAGAAGCCAGGCACGTATGTGATTCGTTACATGTCTGGGTGGTTTTCTAGTCTTTTTTGTACAAACTCACATTTCTGGACATCTTTCTTAATTTTGAGGTCCTCATGGCCTGTCAGGGAGTTAGGAGTGAGTTTTTCCCTAGGGGAGAGAGTGATTTTAAAATACAATCTTCACTTTTGAAAGGGGAGAACAAAACACATTTGCTGCTACACTCAGGCCGTAAAAAGGAATGCTGACATGCTCGGTTTCTAAACCACAGGCAAGTGGACTGTAAAACCAAGTGATGGTTCAAAGTCAAGGAGAAAATCTTTTCCATTCTCTAGTGGGTAATTTGGAGCTCTGGTAGCGTAGTGGCTAAGGCACTTGACTGCTAACCAGAAG
>NW_006921776.1:1272275-1285442 GCF_000298275.1 Orycteropus afer afer
AGGAGGGGTCGCTATGAGTCGGGGCCGACTCGACGGCACATAACAACAACAACAACAACATATATGATAAGAGATATAAAACTTGAAAAGTTCACCAATGGTCATGGGGAACTCAACTAAAATTTAGACTTTTTATTTCATTAATTTTTGGTCTCTGGAATTCATTAACATTTTTGAGCTCTTAGAGTGTATAACACTGTTCAAGGTGTTCCAGGTTGGAAAGAAACTGGGTTTTTACCCTTAAGTGGCCTATGATTCAATGGCAGAGCCAGGCAGGTGAATAGGCAAGTATGTGAAAAATGCACACAGATAAGACAGGACTCCATTTTCATAAAGATTTATACCAAATTGAGGATATATACAAATTTATGAACCCAAAGAACACATTATAGCAAATACTTACATGGGGAAGGCCTGGAAGAAAGAAATGGAGATGAAAGAATGAATGGATGGATGGATGGATGGATGGCAGTGGAAAAACAAAAAGACATTTTGTGAACTGGTAAGAATCTGCTTTGAATTGATTTTTTTAAAAAAAACAAACTAAAATTATAATGCATAGATGAGGACAAGGAGCTCTGATGGCACTGTAGTTAAAGAATTTGCCAGCTAACCAAGAGGTCAGTGGTTTGAAGCCACCAACTGCTCCATTGGAGAAAGAGGAGGCAGTCTGCTTTTATAAACATTTACAGTCTTGGAAACTCTGTTGGGCAGTTCTATTCTGTCCTAAAGTGTTGCTATGTGTCCATATCAACTTGATGGCAGTGGGTTTGGTTGGGTAGAGGAGGATACTTTGTAGCCAAGTCTGATAAGTTTAGGGAAGGAACACTGGCAGAGGTGGCTCTGAATGGGTTTCCAGAGGATGAGCAGAGTTTAGTGGGTGAAATGGCTAGTGAAGATATATCTGTATCTATATAAACAGCACCAGCCACTCCTTGGAAGGAAGGTTGGGCAATCTACTTCTGTAGTGATACGCCTCAGAAACCCAAGGAAGGGTCGTTATGAGTCAGGTCTAACTCGATGGCACATAACAACAACAACAACATATAAACATCTATAAATCTATTTAAAATTTTCATTTTAATTCTCCTCCTTCACCACCCATGAAGAGAAGGGAGCTCTTGTTTGAAGGCATGAGGGAAAAGAGTAAGTCATGTTTTTATGTCAAAGGGAAAGAGCTGGCAAGAATTCATGTAATTGTCAGGTCATAAATGGCCTTACAAACTACACTACAAAATTCTGATTTTATCTGAAGCAATAGGAAACCAAAAAGATTGTTTGAATAGAGGCATGAAGTAATTGAGATATACATTTTATAACCATCACTCTGGGGGCAATTAAGAGTGTAGATTAGCGGAGGGTGAAACCAGAAGCAATCAACCAGTGTGGAAAAAGTGGTAATTTAAACAAAAATAATGAGGGTGGTGGCAGTGGCCGTGGGGAAATATGATGGGTTCACAGGTGAGAAAGAATACCATAAGAGGCAGGGCAGGCTACTGTGCTGGGGGCTGTCCATTTACTCAGATTCACATGACTAGGCAAGTTAAACTTTCAATCTACTGCTTGAGTTGAGGCAATGAACATTAAAACAAAAACAGCTCCAAACACCAGCTATAGTTTACACACTGAAGTTGGCCTTCACATGTGAGCCCTAAGAAATTACATGTTGTGTCCTTTCTTTTTCAGTATTCTGAACTGTTTTAAGTGGAAAGAAAGCAAGACTACTACAGAAAATAAGATAAAATAGAGCTAAAATAAGTGAAAATGTCTAGTACTGAGTGTCAAAAATCTCCATTATTTCACTTCAAAATTACATCAACTACATTGTTTCTTTTTACTATGAATCTCTTCTAAACAATACTCACATTTCTGTGAGATAAATAAAGAACTATTAAGACCTTGGAATTTGAGAGGAATAAAAAAAGAGAGGCTAAAATAAAGATCTTTTTAGAAAGTGAGACCTAAGTCTTTGTAAGTATTTTTTTCAACAGCTTTATTGAGATATAATTCTCATATTATGTACTTTGGACATGTTACCAGCAGGGGCTAGTCCCTGGAGAAGGACATCATGCTTGGTAAAATGGAGGGTGAGTGAAAAAGAGGAAGATCTTTAGCGAGATGGATTGACACAGTGGCTGCAAGGATGGGCTTAAGCAGAACAATGATTGTGAAGATGGCGCAGGACTGGCCAGTGTTTTGTTCTGTTGTATAGGGTCGCTATGAGTTGTAACTGACTCGCTGGCACTTAACAACACTACCACAAATTTCTCTTGGGTATATGCCTGAAGAATTGGTATGTTGAACATTTTGAGGAACTCTCAAACTGGTTGCCACTTTCCAAAGAAGTTGTACCACTTTGCATCCCTACTAGCAGTGTACGAAAGTTTCAAATTCTCCATATACTTTCTAACACTTGTCATCGTCTGTGTTTTTTATTAGAGGCATTTTAACAGGTGTGATGTGGTACCACGTTGTTTGGATTTGCATTTTCGTACGTGTTTATATTTTAAATCTGGCAACTCAGTAAATCATTTCCTTTTTTCATTACATACAGTACCTTTCCCTTGCATCTTGTTAATCTTACAAAACTGTGAAAACTAACCAGAGATGTACCGGTGGCCTCCCAAACACCTGATGGCATAAAAGCTGTCAGTGCTCAGACTTTCAATGTGATGGTGCTGAATTAGGGGTTGCTATCATTTTCTTTAGGAGTTCTGGTGGCGTAGTGCCTAAGGAATTTGACTGCTAACCAGAAGCCTGGCAGTTCAAACTCACCAGCCACTCCTTGGAAGGAAGACTGGGCAATCTGCAATTGACAGAAGGGAACAGATAAAATATTCCTAATTCTACACTATCTAACAACAACAAAAAAAAGCATTGTTCTTAATTCTAAAGCTAAGGTTTACCTATGTTATTACCTATTTTAAAAATCATTTTTGAGCAATTTTTGTACAAGCCCAATAACTTTTCATAAAATATAGAGAAAAGCATAAAACCATAATAACAATAACTGTCATAGACTGAGTTCTTATTTTGCACCAAATTTTATTCTCAGGACTTCAAGTCCATTTACAATAATTCACAAAATAAATGAGATTCTAGATGACTAATAATTTGCCAAATATATAGTGATTAAGTGGCAGAAATAGAATTTAAACCCAGACACATCTGACCCTAGAAAAGTACTCTTAATTGTTATATCATGTTAGTCACAATGCCACTTAATAAAACAACAAAATCAAGAAAATTTAGGGACATACAACAATAAGGTGTTTTTTTTTTTGTTTTGTTTTGTTTTGTTTTTGTTTTTTAGTTCATGAATCTGTGAATCAGTCATTTATGCTGAGCTCAAGTAGGCTGTTCTCAACTGAGATCACTTGCACGTGGAGAGGTTGGCTGGTTGTTGGCTGATCTAGGCTGGCCTTGACAAGACAAGTTGGTATTTCTCCATGTGTCTCCTGCTTTCCACTCGCCCAGCCCAGCCCAGACATAATCTTAGGAAGTGGCTGAAGCCCAGGAGCAGATGTAGAAACTTGCAAACTTTTATTTTCCCTTATGCTTTTCCTTCTGTCTCAACTATCTACATCCATTGGTGAAAACAATTCACATGGCTCAACTCAGAACTAAAACCAAAACCATTGAGTTGATTCTGACTCATGGCAACCCAATGTGTGCACAGTAGAACTGCTCCATATAGGGTTCTAATGGTTGTGACAGTTTGAAAGGAGATCAGTAGACATTTCTTTCAAGACACCTCTGGGTGGGTTTGAACTGGCAACGTTTTGGTTAGTAGCCCAGTGCTTAACCATTTATACCATTTAAGGACCTCATTGTAACTAAGGGACAAGGAAATATACTCCATGATGGACAGAACTGCAAAGTCTCATGGCAAAGGGCATGAATATTGTGAGAGGTGAAACATCGGGGCCATTTATGGTATCAGCCCACTGCATGATACCATATCATCATTCAGAAGAGAGAGAGATTAAATCTGTATGCTGACAACTGTTGCTCATTGACCTCCTACACCAAGGTCACAGTTGTGCTCAGGTTTGCCTTGTGAAAAATAGATCCATTAGCAACTGTCTAGGGTTAACTCTTCTCCCAAAAATAACTATTCTATTTTTAAAAAGCAGGAAAACTGTGTATGTGTCAAATGCATGTTTTAGTGTTTGCAAATATCTCTACTGCTGTAATGAGAACTCAGGACAAATCTAGATCAATAGCAGCAGGTACCCTGAAATATTCTAAGAAGTTTTTAAAACTGGAATACATGTCATTATTTAAGTATTTAGAAAAGTCATATCATCTGTTTTAGGAAAACTAATAGAATATCTTGCAGCTATCTCAGGCCTCCCAAACATTGCTTCTGTAATCTATTTCTACAGAATAGGCAGAAGTGGAAGCAGACATATTATGGTTCAATACCAGTGAAAGGATTCTCTGCACAGACATAGGCTTCACAGTCCATTAAGCTTCAGGTCTGCCCTGATGTGGATTCCTCTGATGTATTACTATTATATCCTATTTTTGTTGATTCAGTTACTATGTCAGCAAAACTAAACATTTTGGCTCATGGCCCAGCCTCGAGCTGTCTACGGAGGATATGTTTTTGCCTTTACCACCATGACAGTAATGAGCAACTGGCATTATTTTGATTTGCATAATTGTGTGCTTCCAACTTAGACTCTGTGTCAGTAGGAGACAACTTATTGTGATGATATCCACAGCATATTATCTGTTTTGTGCTATCAGCATTTATTTATGTAAATTCTGTCATTACAAGGGGTCATTTTCCAACCTTGTACCACGAAATCACATTCTCTGCCAATATGCAGGGAGAAAACACCATAGGGGAAGAGCTAAGCATATTTTGTCATTCACAGTTGTTGGTTAAGGAATTGGAAAGGGTGCTTTTGATGGCTGCTTCCCTGTTTGTTTTTCCAGGCTGGTTTGCTTTGAGGACTGACAGACATGATGACAACTAAAATCTGATTGTCTGTCTACAATCATTTAAGACTAATGTCAGCCAGCAGACACATTCTCTTTCTCACATACACATACACCACAGAGAGTCCCTGGCTCATCTAAGATTTTCTTTAAGAATAATTTATAGTCTAAAAAAACAGTTTGTGTTCCCTAGGTGATGAGTTGAGTGTTTTCTTTGATAAGAGTCAGAGCTCTAATTTATTCATGCAAGAGATAAAAAGATAGAATAACTAGCTAGGATATTCCACTTGTGAAAGTACCTGAAAGAGTGGGTAGGAATCATTGGAACCTGAGAATTCATAAACCAAACTTCATGACTCTGTTCATAAAAACATACCCAAGGTCAACTGTGTATCTTGTCATTAGAAGTAGATAAATCTCCTGAGCATCAATGTAACTGGGGTTGTAATTTATATATTTCTTTGATAGTTATCTTTAGTTAAGCACAAAAGGATGTTGACATTTAACCCTACTTTAAGGAATGACAATGTTGAGGAAAAAAAAAAAAGAGGGAGCAGTAAACCCAGTAGCCAACAATATTAACTCTATTTGACACCTGTCAAAAAGGAACCCTACTAGAAGGAGGATAATTTTGATATTGCTTTGTTGTGAGCTCTTAGTTGCCAGACTGGTCTCTACTGCTTTTCAGACTGATCAAAGAAGAGCAAGAGGGGGAAGTATAAAAATAAAAAAACTATCAGAAGTCAGATCTCACACTTCAGCAACTTTGCATGTAATTGTTGTCTTTGCAGAGGCTCTTGATGGGAGCCATACTGATCACTCAGATCAAAATGAACTGAGCAGTTCTGAAATGATCTTAGAAGAGGTACAACATAAAACTCTTTTATGTTTACGAAGGTTTGTCAAGAATACATAGGCTTTCCCTAGTCACCTTTCCAAACCTCTGTGCTAAATTGGGAAAGATACAGAAATTCCTCCCATCCTAAACTTCTATGTATGATAATCCTTTGAAAGAGCATCATGTTAAGTGTGTGCTTTTCTTCCCCTCCCCCCCAACTTTGAACACTTTCACGTGTAGCAGGGCACTGATTCATAGCTGTATAATGCCCAGTAACATCAGACATTCTTTTCTTTTGTTTAAACACTTAGAGCTTTAACTCAAAATTAAAATATGACTCCTGTGACTTTTATTTCCTACTCTCTATTTCAGTTGCCATGACCAATAATATTATTCTTTATTTTATAATTTATGAATGAAACATAGTCTGCTGCCACATTGACTTCTATTTTCTTTTTCCCACTTAGTGGCAAGTGACACTGAGTGAGGAATACAGTTGATCAAATAAGTGACCTGATTAAGTATTGTACAAGGCCTGTGATTGGGAATTATTTAGCAGGACTTAATTTCCAGCCACTTTGTACTCTTTATACGTTTTCCAGTCTTTTAACATGTCAGGTCCTCAGTTTCCTCATTTGTAAAATTAAATAGGGAACTGTAAGCATCCTTTGAAAGCTACATTTGTTTGAAACAGAACCATGATTTATGTTATCATTTGCTTGACTGCTTGGATTTGGATTAGAATCAGGAATGGAACAGTTAGATCTCTGAAGTTATTTCTTATGTGGGACCAGTTCTCAGGGGATGCCGAGAAAGTGCTCAAAGTGGCACAAAGCCAGACAAACAGAACACATATTCTCTTAGGAATATTAACCAAAAAAAAAAAAAAAGAGTTCAAATGAGGGGACTGAGGAGAGAGGAAAATCGGCCCATGGGAAAAAACCTGGGAGAAGCAAAGGTCTGGCCATTGCTTCATGTACAGTGTGGGAGTTACACCACATACATACGTCAAAGCAAGAAAGCAGCATTTCTGAAGAACCCACTGTGTATTGAGGAAAGGGGAAACTTGAAAGGCAATGTGAAATGTTACCTCAAAGCCAGTGGGGGAAGAATGGTAATGCTGGGAAAAATAATACCAACTCCAAAATGGGGCAAGACAACTGAAGGATGTAGTTTAAGGAGCTGAGGGAGATGCTTGTGGAACAGTTAAGCAAGAAGGACAGAAGGAAATGACAGTAGCAGCCAGAAAAAGTTAGTATGTTTGGCCACAGGGACTGACAGAAGCATCTGGAAACAATGAAAGACAGAATTTATTTTCCTCTAGAAGTTTTCTTTGAAAATAAATCTCTAGTGAAACAAAAACCATAATAATAATATCCCCACCAATTCCTTTTTTTTTATGTTTAAAGAACTGGTCTAAGAAAGAAACACAAAATTCTGGCCTTGTTAATTAAGTGGAATTATGATTTACAAAACAATTCCTTGAGGACAGTCTGATTTCATGAGGTCTGACTCCACTTAGAAGAAGCCTGGGGCATAGGAAGATAACTTAATGAATATTTTCCCTATGATCAGTCTTTACTCTGCTCACCCTCTTTTGGACATATGGAAACACAATGGAAAGAATGAACCAAAGATTCAACGATGTCTTTTCTTGGCTAATGACAAAAAAAAAAAAAAAAAAAAAAAAATCCATGCTGATTATAATATGTAATGTACTCATATCAAAGATAACATAATCAGAGAAGAATGGGTTACAAACTACCCAATCGACTCAGCAGGTATTACCAAAATATTTGCAGGTTGCTTGGTAACCCAATTAAAAGTCTCTATTCAAATCCCAGATCATTAGTGACTGAAAAATCACTATCATTTGATGGCTCATCTCAGTCCAGTTCTTAGGGGAGATTTTCCTACATCAAAAAACCACCAACATATTTGGCACTAATTGGCTCCCTTGGTGGTAATCTCAGCCTATAGGCCAAGAATTGAGTGGACCTGGGAGGCTAAACTGTTCTCCCAGCCTGAGAGTTGGTGCTTCTCAGCATGGGCTGAAGGATATTGATGGGTTAATATGAGATTTTTACAGGGATAGTACCTGTCTCTGGATAAATTGAGATGTTCTGATCGTAAGGATATGAAGTTAGTGGCAAGTACTTTTCTTAAATTAGCTTCTATTTAGGACATTGTTATAAAAATATATTTTTTCTTCCTTCCTTCTTTTTTTTAAAGTCTGTTTCCAAACCCACAGTGATTAACCTAAAGAATATTAAATTTTATCATCTCAAAATTAGAAACCTGAATTACAAGCATTGATGCCACCCAAAAGACAGTCCTAGATTAAAAAGGAAATTGTTACTTCATTAAACTTAACTGGTTGATAATATTTTTACTTTGCTTGATATCACAAGAATTTTTGTAGAGATGGACAGGTAACATAGCATTCATATATATATGAGCCTCAACATTATTCAAGTACTCTTCTGTTGAAAATTGGTCTGAAATTGATCTTCTGAGATAATGGATTTTCCATATATTATGGTATTGAAATAAGTAGACAAATTCAATCATCAGTGAAGAGACATAAATACAGGGAACATAAGATTAGACAATTCTAGATTTGCTATTAGAAATGATATTTTAGCTAACTATGCATATCTTAGACATTTGACTATGAAGAAAGTATGATATTGTTCTTGTACAATATCCACAGTAAGTTCAATATATTCAAGGTATAATATTTGAGACATACTTACAAAAGACAATGTTATTGCAGATAATAGAACAGCATTACAGAAAATGAAGCCTAATACAAGAGAACTAGACTAAAAGTTTGAAGGCTTGGGCTTCAGTCATATTCCTGCTACCTCTTTGGTCTTAGAGTCTTTACTTGTAAATCTTGAAATAAGAATACATAAGTCTTCTTTTTAGTTCAGAATTCCTCCAGAAGAGACTCCTTTATAATTTTCTTTTGCTCTGAAGAAAAAAGAATCTTTTATATATTATATTCAAGAATTTTAAGCAAACTTATAAAATGACAAAGCCTGGTGAATTTATAGGACTATAACATTTTCTAACATGAATCTCAGGATTCAGTATGAGAGATATTTAATCAAATTTATGGACAATTTTTATTTTTATTTGGTTATAGTGCCATATGGTAAAAAGTCTAGCTTGTTGATAAGTATCAGAAGAAACAGTGACAAAAATATCCAAGATTTTTAAAACAATGAATTTTCTCAATAAGAAAGCCAAGACAACAACAAAGATGCAGTGCCTGAGCTGATAATATGCACTAGCTTCCAGCCATTTACACATCAGAAAGATTGAGTTTGCTCTTGAATTATTTACTGAGAGTACTAGATTATAGCCATTTATTTCCCATCTCTGATATTAATAATTTTTGTTGAATATGTGACTGGTGTTTTAAAATTTATTTTGCACAAGTGATCTTTATTTCATTCAATTACCTGTAGCTAAAGCTTTGAGGAGGCAAGGTTCTCAACACTATTCTCTAATTGGTTTACATGAGAACATGTATTAATAATATAGGTAATTCCCACAGGCATTCAAATGGCATTACTCATTTTCTATGGGTGCTGTGGACGTGTTCCACTCACATTGGTGAATTTGATCCAATTCTAAGAAAATGAAAGAATGTGTCATAAAATCACATGTGACACACTCACAGTTTGCCTCAAAATTTCAAGAGTTATAAGACTACTAGAATGAAGATTCTACTACATGGCTTCAACCATTCCTTGGATGCGAAGTTAAGAGCCTGAAGACACACACAAGCCATATCCACATGGAAAGCAGCTTTTATTGCAAGCAGTCTCCATGTTACAAATACTGAAGTTATATACAACTCCTATTTGCCCTTTAATGTTATGTAAATTTGCCCACACTTTAAATGATTGGAGCAACCCCTATTTGCAATTAACTGTTCATCACAACCACCTTCACTTTTTGCACATGCAACTTTTAAGTCATTGAAAAGTAGTAAAGAAGAAGGAAAGAAATAAAAGATACATGGAAACAATTAGTCCAAAGAAATGGTGGACTTTATGAACCTCAACCTCCATGATCCTGAGACCAGAAGAACTAGATGGTACCCAGCTACCACTACTAACCATTCTGAAAGGGATCATGTTAGAAGATCCTGGATAGAGTGAGAAAAAATTTTGGAACAAAATAAAAACTTAATAAAAGACCAGGTTTACTACTCATATGGATACTGGCAGAACCGCTGAGACTATGGCCCTCCAGTCATCCTTCAGAGCTGGAATTGAACTCACTCCCAAGCTCAATTTTCATTCAAACAATGGAAAGGTCTATCAGGTGAAAAAAACGTCTAGGAAAGTAGACACTCCTTAAAACAATCAACCATTCAAGATAAAAAGAGCAGCATTTACTCAAGGACAAATTTCAGGAGGCTGGAAAGGTTAGGAGAGAATGAAGAATGGAAACGAGAAACAGGGAAGATGTGGGAGGAATGATGTTACATTGAGGGGATTGCAGTCAATGACATGAAACGAAATGTGTGTGAATTGTTGGATGGAAAATGGATTTGCTCTGTAAACTTTCATCCAAATCAAAATAAAAAGTTAAAAAAGAAAAAGAAAAGTCTGAGAATTTTCTTGCACTAATTCACTGCCATGTTAATTCTGATTCATTGTCACTCTATAGGACAGAGTAGAAAGGACACAACTTGTCATCTTAACCTTCATACATGGAGGCCAACTTCAGCATATAAACTATAGTCAGAACTTGGAGCTGTTTCTGGTTTAATGTTTACTACTTCACCTTAAGCAGCAGATGCAAGGTTTAACTTGCCTAACTCACTGCCATAGAATTGATTTTGACTCATAGTGACTCTATAGAACAGAATAAAACTACCCCATAGTATTTCTAAGGCTGTAAATCTTTATGGAAGCAGACTGCCTCATCTTTCTTCTGTGGAGCAGCAGGTGCATTTGAAACACTGATCTTTTGGTTAGCAGTTGAATGCTTTAATCACTGCAACACCACAGCTCCTTTCTTCACTAAAAACAAAAAACAAAAAAAAAGGCACTGCCATCAAGTCAATTCTGACTCATAGTGACCCCCATTGAATTTCTGAGGGTGTGAATCTTTACATAGGCAGTCTGCTTCATCTTTCTTCCATGGAGCAGCTGGTGGGTTTGAACCACAAACCTCTTGGGTAGTAGCCAAATGCCTTAACCATTACACCACCAGAGCTCCTTTCCCTCACTAAAATAAGGGTAAATAAGAAATGTAGGCACCTGCTCAGACTTACTAACCAATTCTTAAAGGCACAGTTTAGAAATAGATTTTGTTTGTAACCGGAGGACTGCCTATACTTACAAAAAGAAGTAGACAACACACCAGAACAAATGCATACTTACTTTCCAGCAAGACTGTCTATGACCCAAAAAGGCTGTCCAAGCAGAAATAATGACTCTTCTATGTTTATCTCACTTTGTACCATAAGGAAGGGGCTCCAAGGGCCTTCTTTCAGCAGAATCTCTCTGGCTAAGTAGCCTAATTAGGTGGGCTGGAGACACTTCTACACATGCTTTTACCTGGCTGTGGGTGAAGGACCTCAAAAATCCCTCCCACAGCCATTTTTATACCCCAAAGCCTATGTGATTCACTATGTGGGATGCAATACAGATTTTCCCACCTGACCACAAGAGGAAGGTATTGGTTAGACATTTTGGTGCCAACTCATCATGGTATCTCTTTAACCCTTCTGAGGGATATCCAGGCTCAGAATGTGGGAGCAGTGATTGGTCATGTCCTTTTTCCTTCCTGAAGCTTATTGCCAGGTGATGAGTTGGGGACTCCCAAGTTATTTGTGCATGTTTGTATGTTGTCTGGCTCTTCTTTAAAATCAAAGGCAACATGATTGCTTGAGAATTCTAAGGGAGACCTTGGGTGATACAAACGGTTTATGCTTGGCTACAAAATCTGAAGTTGGCAGTTCAGGCCCATCTAGAAGTGCCTGAGAAGAAAGGTCTCACAATTTGCTTTTGAAAGGTCACACTCTTGAAAACCCTATGGAGCATTTCTATTCAGCACTCATGGGGTCACCATAAGTCATGATTGACTCAATGGCAGCTCTTTTAAAAAAGTCCTGGTTGAGTGCTTAACCGCTGACAGAAAAGCCAGCTTCATATTCACCGGTCATTACATGGAAGAAAAGTCTTTGTGATCTGTTTCCATAAAGATTACAGCTAGGAATCCCTATGAGACAGTCACTATGAGTCAGAATTGACTTGATGGTACAAAACATTTTCAGAAACTGGAGGTGAAAGACAAAATGGAGTTCTCTTTCTTATATCACAGAAGAGACTGAAGTGATTATCTCAAACCATTCTCTGATGCAGGCGTTCCCTATAAAACATAACATTGTATGAAGTCAACAGAAAAAAAAGAAAGAGTTTGGTGTTTAATGAATTTAGGAAATTTCACATGTTATACTCTTCCACAGGTAGGAGAGATTTCCAACAGGAAGCAAACTTGTCTGTCAGTTTGTGCTATCATGGTGACGTGTTGATGTGAGTTTTGAGGCTGAGCCACTGGTGTTTCTAACCCAGTGGCATGCACGTGGTGCACAGGTATCAGCCCAGTTTACAGACTGAGACAGACTAGGAAGAAGGAGGAGGCTGTCCACTTCTCAAAGAATTGGCCAGGGAAAAACCTTATGAATAGCAAAGAAACACTGTTTGATACATTACTGCGCAACTTTATAAATAGTCCGGTTAGGTTAGAAAGCTCTCAAAATAGGACTGGAAAAGAGCCGCATCACCAGAGTAAACTCAGTGTTACTCCTATGGATAAGGTAAAGCTTTCGAGACCTCCATTTGCTGATGTGGCACCACTCAAGTTGAAGAGAAAGAGCTGCAGACATCCATTAATCATTGGAACATGGAATGTAAGAAGTATGAATTTAGGAAAATTGGAAGCTGTCAAAAAAGAAAGGGAACACATAAAGATTGATATCCTCGGCATTAGTGAGCTGAAATGGACTGGTTTTGGCCATTTTCAATTAGACAACCATGTGATCTACTATGCCAGGAATGACAGTTTGAAGAGGAATGGTGTGGCATTCATCATCACAAAGGTTGTTTCAAGATCTGTCCTGAAGTACCATGCTGTCAGTGATAGGAGAATATCTATACGACTACAAGGAAGACCCGTTAGGATGACTATTATTCAAATTTATCCACCAACCACCAAAGCCAAAGATGAGGAAATTAAAGAATTTTATCAAACTCTGCAGTCTGAAATTGACCGAACATGCAATCAGGATGTGTTAACTATCACTGGTGATTGGAATGCAAAAGTTGGAAACAAAGAAGAATCACCAGTAG
>NW_006921776.1:1287844-1293621 GCF_000298275.1 Orycteropus afer afer
GGAGGTACCATGGACTGTTAAAAGAACTAACAGATCTGTCTTGGAGGAAGTGCACCCGAAATGCTCCTTGGAAGAGAGAATGGCCAGACTTTGTCTCACCTATTTTGGTCATTTTGTCAGAAGTGACCATTCCTTGGAGAAGGATGTCATGCTTGGTAGGGTGGAGGGTCGACAAAAGAGGGGGAGGCCTTCAACAAGATGGATTGACACGGTGGCTTTGATGATGGGCTCAGGTATAGCAGGAGTCATGGTGCTGGCACGGGATCGGGCAGTGTTTCATTCTGCTGTGCATGAGGTTGCTATGAGTTGGAAGCGACTCAATGGCACCTAACAACAACAACAACAACATACTCTTCCCCTGGATAATCACAAGACATAATTAAGTCTTGGAAATATTGTGAAGTGGGAAGAAAATACTATCTAATTGCTTAATCTAGTTTCCTACACAGATTTGATCATAAATCCATTTTTTTTCTCTTTAATTCCTATCTACTTGTGTCCCAAACAATAAAATCTCTAATAAAGTGGATAATCACCCTCTGATTTCCAGAAAAGTTTGATTTTTTTCAAAATTTTCCTTATATTGAACTAGAATTATTCTTATTGTCTTCATCAACTCATTGTTTCCATACACTGTAAATGACAATATCAACCTTGTGGATACACTTTAAATATTTTAAGTTGAAGAAAAATTAATGTCATGTATATGAGTCTTCTGCAAAATAAACACCTCCAGACATTCCTTCTTTACCATAATTATAATATTCCCCATATCTGAGTATGCTCCAATTTATTACTCTCTCTCTCTTAAAAATGGAGCTCTGGTAGCATAGTGCCTACCTAAGGCACTTGACTGTTAACCAGAAGGCTGGCGGCTCATACCCACTAGCCACTCCCTGGGAGGAAGGCTGGGCAATCTGCTTCTGTAGTAATATTGCCTTGGAAACCCAAGGAGGGGTCGCTATGAGTCATGTCCAACTCAATGGCACATAACAACAACAACTCTTAAAGATGCCATTAGAATGGATACAATACCCCAAGAAGCTTGAATGAAGCATAGCAGAGTTAAACTATCACCCTCCATGTAGAAGTCATGAAGCAGTGGTGGTTCAATGACAGGATTCTTATCTTCCATGTGGGAGAATCAGGTTTGACTCCCAACTAATGCACTTTATGCATAGCCACCACCTGTGGAGGCTTCTGTATTGCTATTATACTGAATGGGTTTCATTGAAGCCTCCAGACTGAGATAGTCTAAGAAAAAGGCCTGGTAATGTACTTCCAAAAATCAGCCAATGAAAACTATATGGATCACAATGATCTGATCATTAACCAATCATGGGGATGGCACAGGGCTGGACAGAGTTTAGTTTCATTGTGCATGGGATTGCCATTTTGTGTGGGGCTGACTTGATGGTAGCTAAAAACAACAACGTGGAGAGCTCACTAATTTATTGCTTGCTCAGCTTTTGCTGAAGAACAGTTGTAACAGATGTCTTGGGTGATAGGCAGAAGTCTAAAAGCCTGTAAGTTTTCCTAACTTCCTGATGTTAAGGCTCTGTGCACTCCCTAAAATTGTTAATAAGATGGATTTTTCTCCCATAATTCGGTTATGTTATACCACAGTTGACCTTAAGATAGGATGGGCCTGCATAATCACATGAGCCCTTTAAAGGCAAGAGCTTTCTCTGCCTGCTCACAGACGAGTAAATTAAAGACTCAAAGCACAATTCTGGCTGGAAACTAGAAGAGGGCACATAGCAAGAAATATAGAACACCTTTAGGAGCTGAGAGCAGCTGCTGGCTAATAGCTAGCAAGGAAATGGAACTCAGTCTTAAAACCAAAAGGCAATGAATTTGGCCATCAACCTGAATGAGTTTGGAAGTGTATTCTTTCCCTGAGCCTCTAGATAAAAACTTAGCCCAGCTGACACTTTGATTCAACCATAAGAGATCCTGAGCAGAGATACAGTCATGCTATGCCAGACTTCTGACCTAAAATCTGATAGTTAATAAACGAGTATTGTTTTAAGCTGCTAAGAACAAGGTAATTCATTGTACAACGATAGAATACTAGTAAATCCTTCTTTTCCATATTGTGCTTCTATGTGTGTTTCATGATGCATTTTGCTGAATAGCTTTAAGTATACTACATAAATAAATTGTTGTTCTTGTTATGTGCCATCAAGTTGTCTCTGACTCATGTGTCTCTGACTCTGAGGCAGTATCACTATGGAAGTAGATTGCCCAATCTTCCTTCTAAAGAGTGGCTGGTGGGTTTGAACTGCCAGCCTTCTGGTTAGCAGTCAAGTGCCTTAGGCACTATACCACCAGAACTCCCACATATATCACTTGCAAAACTCATTTTCTTTGCCCCCAATAAGACGCTGCCACTTTTCAGCTATTCATAGGTTCATGGATTTCTCAACACATTCATATTTACTGGACATAAATATATATCTTACATTCTACACTGTCTTTGAGTTTTTCATTAAGATATGCCCCTCCAATACTGGAGGGGCATATGTTTGTGACATATGACATACTGATTAAATATTTATAGTGTGTATATATATATACATATACACACACACACACACACACACTAACATTGTAACTTAACTCTGGTGATTATCCAACCTCTATATGCTAATTGTTTGCTCATTTATGCTAATTGTTTTCTAATTGTATGCTCATTTATTTTTTCTTATAAATTACCAAGCATCATCTCTATTATCTTTCTGACTCAACATTCTTTGTCCTTTATAAGAATAAAAATAAACAAACAGAAAATCTAATACCCTTGAGTAGATTCTGACTCATATTTGTTGTTTTTGTTAGGTGCTGTTGAGTTCATTCGGACTCAAATCCACCTATGTACACCAAACAAAATGCTGCCCAGTCCTGCACCATACTCATGATCCTTGCTATGCTTGAACCCATCGTTGCAGCCATTGTGTCAATCCTTCTTGTTCAGGGTATTCCTCTTTTTCTGACCAAGGATTGCTTTCTTCTAACAACATGACCAAAGTAGATGAGATGCAGTGTAGCTATTCTTGATTCTAAGGAACATTCCAGCTATACTCCTTCCAGGACAGCTTTGTTAGTTCTTCTGGTGATCCATATTTTCTGTATTCTTTGCCAAGACCACAATTAAAAGGCATCAATTATTCTTCAGTCTTCTTTATTCACTATCCAGCTTCCACATTCTTGTAAGGTGATTGAAAATGCCTTGGCTTGGGTTAGGTGCATCTTCATCTTCAAAGTGATATTTTTGCTCTTTAACACTTTGAAGAGGTCTTTTGCAGCAGATTTGCCCAGTGCAATACAACATCTGATTTCTTGACTGCTGTTCCGTAGGTGTTGATTGTGGATCCAAGTAATATGAAATCTTTGGCAACTTCAATCTTTTCTCCATTTATCATGATGGTGCTTATTGTACCAATTATGAAGATTTTGTTTTTCTTTATGTTTAGGTGTAATCTATATCAAAGACTGACTGTAGTCTTTGATCTTCATCAGTAAGTACTTCAAATCATCTTTATTTTCAGCAAATAAGGTTGTGTCATCTGCACATCACAAGTCATTAATGAGTCTCCCTCCAATCCTGATGCCACATTCTTCTTCATATAATCCAGCTTCTCAGAATATTTGTTCAGCTACAGATCAAATTAGTATGGTGGAAGGGTACAACTCTGACACACACACTTCCTGATTTTAAATCTTGCAGTATCTTCTTGTTCTGTTAGGACCACTGCCTGTTTGTATGTGTGTAGTTTCCTCTTGAGCACAATTAAGTGTTCTGGAATTCCCATTCTCTTCAATGTTATCCATAATCTGTTATGATACACACAGTTGAATGTCTTTGCATAGTCAATAAAATGCAGAGAAACATCTTCCTGGTATTCTCTGCTTTCAGCCAAGATCCATCTGACATCAGCAATGATATCCCTCATTCCACATCTCCTGAATCTAGCTTGAATATCTGGAAGTTCCCTGTTAATATACTGCTGCAACCATTTTTAAATTATCTTCAGTGAAATTTTACTTGCATATGACATTAATGATATTGTTTGATAATTTCCACATTCTATTGGATAACCTTTCTTTGGAATGGGCGCAAATGAGTATGTCTTTTGGTGAGTTGGTGAGGTAGCTGTCTTTCAAATTTCCTGGCATAAATCAGTAAGTGCCTCTAGTGCTGCATCCATCTGTCGAAACATCTCAATAGTTATTTCCTCAAATCTGGGAGCCTTGTTTTTTGCTAATTTTTTCAGTGCAGCTTGTACTTGTTCTTTTAATACCATTGATTCTTGATCATATGCTATCTCCTGAAATGGTTGAATGTTTACCATTCTTTTCTGGTACAGTGACGTTGGGTATTTTTCCATCTTCTATTGATGCTTCCTGCATTGTTCAATATCTTGCCCATACAATCCTTCTATGTTGCAATTTGAGGTTTGAATTTTTCTGAGATTCTGACTCATAGACTCACAATATAACACATAATACTAAATGTTCTTCCATTTCTTTTACATTTTCTTTCCAGTGTAATCTGCTTAATTACCACTCACTACAATAATCTCCTTCCCCTTCCAAAGTCCCAGCCTTAAAACAGATGAAAAGGTAGTGCTGTTATCTGGGGCCATACATCCTTCAGTTATCTGTTAACCATCTGTTGTTGGTTTACATTGTCCTGGATGAATAAACATTTGTAGACAGTGGAACAGACTATCAACTGTTCATATGCAAGTTCAAGCTGAAGCTGAAGAAAATTAAACCAAGTTGAGGGGAGCCAAAATATGACCTTGATTATATCTTTCCTGAATTTAGAGACCATCTTAAGAATAGATTCGATGCATTGAACACCAATGACAGAAAACCAGAGGAATTGTGTGATGACATGAAAAACATTAGCCACCAAGAAAGCAAAAGCTCATTAAAAAGACAAGAAAGGAAAAAAAGACCAAAATGGATGACAGAAGAGACTCTGAAAATTGTCCTTAATCAGAGAGTAGCCAAAGCAAATAGAAGTAATGACAAGATAAAAGAGCTGAACAGAATATTTCAAAGAGCAGCTCTAGAAGACAAAGTCAATTATTATAATAAAATGTGCAAAGACCTGGAGTTAGAAAAACAAAAGGGAAGAAAATGCATATGAGGCATGTTCTTTTTTTGTTTTTTTAGTTACTTTTTTTTTTTTTTTTGGTTACTGTTCCTGTGTGATTACATGGTATATTTTTAGTCCATGTGCTTTTAGATTTTTGATGGTTATTCAATTGTAATTTTTGTCTGAGTGAGTGGGAGACAGCAACAGTGCCCATAAGATACAATTACATCCACACATTCTGCAACATCACTTACTATGAGAGAGCCATCACCTCCTTTGGCACCAATGGGCCAATGATAAAAAACCACCAAGAAGAGCCTGAATCACTCTTGGCTGCTCTTTACAAACAGTTAACAGAGATCTTAATACAATACCATGAAGTCTGAAGACAACAGACCATCACAGTCCACACAAAGAAGCAAGATAAAGTAATAGAAACAAGGGAACAGGATACAGACCCAGAATGCATCCCTGAGGAAGAAGTAGCATGAGACCTCTCTGGTAAGGAATTCAAAAGAATTATCTTTAGGTATCTTCAAAGGATTGAGAGACAGACCAAAGAAAACACAGAAAAAAACCTTAGAAGAATTTTGGAAGAAAATACAAGAACAAAATGACAAAATAAATGAAAAAAATATAAATTATTCTAAATCTGCAGATAGAAATC
>NW_006921776.1:1294665-1295130 GCF_000298275.1 Orycteropus afer afer
AAGAGGACAAGCATAAATACTCAGCAAACACTAAAACAACAGCAACAAAGGAAATGATAATAGGATTAATAAACATAATGACCTCAACACAGAAAATAATATAGAACAAAGAAACCAGGGACACCATGAAAAAACACATACCAAAATGACAGAGACCAACTCATACTTGTCAATAACTACACTGAATGTTAATGGTTTAAATGCACCACTCAAGAGACAGAGAGTTGATAATTGGATAAGAAAACAAAACCCATCAATATGCTGCCTACAAGAGACACATCTTAGAGATAAAGACAAAAATAGACTAAAAATCAAATGTTGGCAAAGATATATCAAGCAAATAGCAACTGTAAGAGAGCATGAGTGGCAATGTTAATTTCTGATCAAATTGACTATAAGACAAAAACCACCATACAAGACAAGGAAGGACATTATATAATGATTAAAGGATCAATTGAACATGAA
>NW_006921776.1:1304613-1306008 GCF_000298275.1 Orycteropus afer afer
GATCCATTTGCAGAAAAATGAAACAAGGTTTGTACCTCACACCATACACAAAAACGAACTCCAGATGGATCAAAGACTTAAATGTGAAACCCAAAACTATAGAGTTCCTCAAAGAAAAACTAGGGGCAAATATAGGGGCCCTAATATATGGCATAAATAGACTATCAAGCATAACTCAAAATGCACAAAGAGCAGAAAAGAAACTAGATGATTGGGACCTTCTAAAAATTAAATTTGTATGCTTCTAAAGACTTCTCCAAAAGAGTCAGAAGAGAACCTACAGATTGGGAAAAAATATTTGGTAAAGACATATCTGACAAGGGACTTATCTCTAGAATTTATAGAAAACCCCAACACCTCAATAACAAAAAGACAAACACTCCAATTAAAAAATGGGCAGAAGACATGAATAGACACTTCACCAAGGAGGATATTCAAGAGGCCAACAAACATATAAAGAAATGCTCATGATCTTTAGCTATTAGAGAGATGCAAATCAAAACAACAATGATATCATCTTGCTCCAGCACTAGTAGCAAAGTTCAATGAGACAGAAAATAACAAATGCTGGCGAGGATGTGGAGATTGGGACTCTCATTACTGCTGGTGAGGCTGTAAAATGGTAAAACCATTGCGGAAAGCAGTATGGCAATTCCTTCAAAAGTTTGAACTAGAAATGCGATTTGACCCAGCTATTCCATTACTAGGTATATACCCTAAAGAAGTAAGAGCCAGGATAATAACAGATATATGCACACTCATATTCATTGCAGCACTATTTACAATAGCCAAAAGATGGAAACAACCTAGGTCCATCAACTGAGGAATGGATATCCAAACTATGGTTCATACACACAATGGAATACTATGTAACCCTAAAGAATAATGTAGAATCTGCAAAACACCACATAACATGGATGAACTTGGAGGACATTATGCTGAGTGAGATAAGTCAATACCAAAAGGATAAATATTGTATTAGTCTGTTATTGTAAAAGTCAAGGAAACATTTATCTATGGATGGAAATTTTCTCTATTGGTTACCAGGGGTGGGAGGGGAGGGGAGGAAACACTGTTAGATAGATAGAGATAAGTATTGATTTGGGTGAAGAGAAGGGCAATGTACCAAATGTGAGTAATCAATATAGCAGCATTGAGGAAGAGAAAGACATAGAAAGGTACGTGAGAAGTACAGACAACAAAGATGAACCTTTTTGCACATGTAGTACGGCGTTGTCAGTGAAGGCACACATGGGTATATGGGTGAATAGATGGGTGGACAGGCTGAACTATTAGGTATCCCAGACGGCTGGTGGTTCAAACCCACCAGCCACTCCTTGGAAGGAAGGTTGGGCAATCCTACTTCCGTAGTGATACTGCCTCGGAAACCCAAGG
>NW_006921776.1:1307488-1323015 GCF_000298275.1 Orycteropus afer afer
GAAGAGAATGGGAATTCCACAACACTTGATTATGCTCATCAGGAAACTACATAGATCAGGAGGCTGTTGTTCGAACAAAACAAAGGGATATTGCATGATTTAAAATGAGGAAGGGAGTGCATCAGGATTGTATCCTTTCACCATACTTATCAAATCTATATACTGAGAAAATAATCTGAGAAGCTGGACTATATGAAGAAGAATGTGGCATCAGGATTGGAGGAAGAGTCATTAACAACCCAAAAAACACAACTTTGCTTGCTGAAAGTGAGAATGACTTGAAGCACTTACTGATGAAGATTAAAGAATTCAATCTTCAGTATGGATTACAACTCAACATAAAGAAAAGAAAATTCTCATACCTGGATCAATATGCAACATCACAATATATGGAGAAAAGATTGAAATTGTCAAAGATTTCATATTACTTGGTTCCACAATCAACACCAATGGAAGTAGCAGTCATGACATCAGATGATATCATGCAATGGACAAAAAAAAGACCTCTTCCAAGTGCTGACGATCAAAGATGTCTTCTTAAAGACTAAGGTCCACCTAACCTAAGCTATGGTATTTTCAGTCACCTCATATGCATGTGAGAGATGAACAATGAACAAGAAAGACTGAAGAAGAATTGATGCTTTAGAGTTGTGGGATTGGCAAAGGATACTGAAGGTACCATGGACTGCCAAAAGAACAAACAAATCTGTCCTGAAAGAAGTGTAGCTGGAATGCTCCTTTGAAGTGAGAATGGTCAGACTTCATCTCACCTACTTTGGCTATGTTGTCAGAAGGGACCATTCCCTGGAGAAGTGTATGGTACTTGGTGCAGTTGAGGGTCAGTGAAGAAGGCTAAGGCCCTCGGTGAGATGAATCGACACAGTGGCTACAATGATGGGCTCAGGTATATCAAGAATTATGAGGCTGGCACAGGACTGGACAGTGTTTCATTCTGTTGTACATAGTGTCACTATGAGTCAGAACCAACTCAATGACACATCAAAACAATGACAGACAATACGTAGAAGGTCTGGTGAATTTAAGAAGCCTGCAGTATCCCATAAACCATCTTTAAAAAGTGGGCATGACATTACAGAGGAGAATTACCACAGCCATGTAGTTTTGTTTCTGTAAGCACTCACTATTACTTTTCAGTCTCCTTTGTTGGCTTCTTCTTTTCTGTTAGGTTTGATGCCCACTTTCCACTATGAGGGAGCTCTGGGGGCATAGTGCCTAAGGCATGTGGCTGCTAACCAGAAGGCTGGTGGTTCAAAGCCACCAGCCACTCCTCGGAAGGAAGGTGGGGCAATCTACTTCTGTAGTGATACCTCCTTGGAAACCCAAGAAGGGGTCGCTATGAGTCAAAATCGACTCAATGACAATTTTTTTTTTCCCCACTATGAGCTCATTTTGGACTGGAATTTAGACTTGGACAGAAAGGAAGGATCTTATACTTTGGATCACATTTCTGTGCTTGGCTGGCTAACATTAAGGTAGTAAAAAGTGAAATTCTCTCCTTTTCTTTCTATATTTCTAATGGAAATTAACAGACTATACTTTGAAAATATTATTCTAACTACCTGAATTTAAAACGGCTGGTGGTCTATGCTCTGGTAGCATAGTGCCTAAGGCATTTGACTGCTAACCAGAAGGCTGGTGGTTCAAACTCACCAGCCAGTCTTTGGAAGGATGATTGGGCAATACACTTCCATAGTGATACCACCTCAGAAACCCAAGGAGGGGTTGCTATGAGTCACAATGGACTCCGTGGCAGTGAGTTTGGTTTTTGATTTTTGGTGGTCTATGCTTACAATACCAAATATCAAAGATTAATATCTAATGGAATTTGCCTTAAATTGCCTTATGGTTCTTAGAACTTGAAGTCCCTGAGTGGCGCCAAAAGTTAACACAGTTAGCTATTAACTGAAAGTTTTGTGATTTGTGTCCACTAGAATGTGTCTCCGGAGCTCTGGTAGCATAATGCTTAAGGCACTTGACTGCTAACCAGAAGGCTAGAGGTTCAAACCCACCAGCCACTCCTCAGAAGGAAGGTTAGGCAATCTGCTTCCATAGTGATACTGCCTCAGAAACCCAAGAGGGGTTGCTATGAGTAAGGTCAAACTCGATGGCACATAACAACAACAGGATGTGTCTCAGAAGAAAGGCATAGTTACCTACTTTGGAAAAACTAGCCACTGAAAACCCTATGAAATGCAGTTCTACTCTGGCACACATGGGCTTGTCATGAGTCTAAATCAATTTGTTGGAAAGTGGTTCTTATAAGTCTGGGAGAGCAAGGGGTTTATCTGATTCTTCCAGATCACAAACGTCAGGAGATTTTTCCTTTGGTTTTAATATCCTACTGATTCCTGAGTTTAAGCACCTCCACGAACTTTTGTCTACTCCCAACAGTATCTATCTTTTATCATTATTATTTATTTATTTTAATTGCCTGGTTGCTTTGTCTCCTGAAACCATGGATAATTGGTGTGAGTGCGGTGCCCATGCCTGCAAGTGTGGGGTGGTTCTCTTTGGTCATCATGTTTTCCTCCAAGTACTTGTCCATGCTTTCCACTTTGACCAGTCATGAAATGTATGGTAATCGTTTTGGTTTCTCATTAATGTACAAATGTAGGAAATATCACTGACCTTATTTTTAATTTCCCAGTTCTTCAGAATCTCCCTAATTAGTTCAACATTTTTACTACTGTAATTTTCCATTCCAAACAACATATTTTAATTACATAAACATCAGTATAAATTTTATTCCAACTTCTCTTTACAATAGCAACAAGTAAGTTATTTGAACATATTTCTGCTAGTTATATGCATGCTTTATTTCTTTTATGCTCCTTAAGGATAACTCAATGTTAACTTTAAGCTTAGCAGAATACAGTAATGTGACAAATTAAATGTGATTTACACTCTAAAATCTTTAAATGAGAAGAAAATCATATAGAAAAAAAGAGCTGTTGAAAATCTCGTAGAAAGAGATCATGTTGAAGACTGGCAAACCACTATTTTCTTCAACATTGGAGGAGATTTGTTGTTGAATTTTAGCTTGAATTTTGGGGTCATGTTGTACTGAAAATAAGTAATTTTAAATGATAAAATTATGCTCCACCTGGTAATAGGTAATGACTGAAGGAAAAGCCAAATTAGATCTCTGTTCTCATGCTTACTGGGGCACACACGTTCCTCTATTAGTATGCTGGAAAAACTCTTCGGCAGGTATTTAACTGTAGTTTCTCATTCTTCTTGGCTTACTTTCTCTTCACTTTTTTCAAAGACAAGCTGGGTTTACATAATTTAAATATGTGGGTTAAATGACTTCACTGTACTAAGTGGTATAATTGCTATAATAAGTGTTTGTTTTTTCACTAAATTAACCTTAGAATGATGTGACAAAATAAAATACCTTTTATTTATTCTCATGATACATTTAAAACTTTTAAGTTTTGTTTTGCTTTCTGTGGAAATGAGAAAATGAAGACAGGAGAAGAACGAGAAAAGAGTAAAGTTTGAGCCTATAGCCTATGTTAGTAAGTCTACAAATATTATGCCATTAAATTCTCAAAATAACCTCATAAAAATGCATTATTTTACGGGTAAGAAAACAGACTTATAGCAAGATGATTTGTGGAAGATCACACTAGTGCATACAGATGATATTCTATTAAAAGGTAGAGTAGTAAGATTCCAAATCCAACTTCTCTCCGGAAAGTCGCCCACTCTTATGTCACCTATCCTCACTTTTATTGTAAGACAGAGGCTTTGGGTCAGCAAGTTGAAGGTTTTGGGCTTTGCTGACTGTTTCAATGTCCAAGTACAGCAGTTTACATCTCATTTGTAACAAATAGGAAATTATTCCTTATGATTCTGATTAACTTACACTCCATTCACAAAGAGGTCCAGTGTTCTTTCAAGAGTTATTTGAATTGCAAGCTAGAGGACTTTTTGATTTTGTTTTAAGTTATTGCAACTCAACGGTTGTTAATATAAACAACACCTCAATCTATTGGATTAAAAACAAAACTTAAATTTCTAAATTTATACCAACATTGTGTGCTATAAATTTAGCAAAGTATATTTTAATATTTATATTTTTGATTGCCTGAAATTAACACCATAAACACAAAACTGTGGGGGTTATTTTGCCCTTAGCCTTTATCAGGAGTGTGTATGTGTGTATGTGAGAAGCTTCTATCTTTTCTTGACAATGCATTGGTAGACTACTTACTTAAACAAAAATACCAACAGTTTTACAGATTTTTTTCCCTATGCAAATCAACTTTGTATGTAACCCCATGATTGAAGCCATACTTGAGTACTCAATACCAATGATGTCATGCAGAGTTAAAAATGTTAGTTTTTAAATCACAGTAAGTCTTACAGTTCAGAAACATTAAAAGTGAACTTTTTAATCCCTTTACAAAAAGTCCTTGATATTGTGGAGGAAACAAAAATTTGCTGGAACTTAGTGAACTAAGGAAATAAATTCCACTCTGTATAGACTGATTTCCTAATATCACAAGTCAATTTAGAAATTATGTACAAGCCAAATCTCTTTCCTTGCATTGCACCAATGTATTTAGCTTAATCACGAGCATCACTGGAGACAGAGATTGAAAAATAAATTGTTCACTGTCTCCAAGATAAACCCCAAACAAGAAACTTGATATTCTGCATAAGCTCCATCTCTGGAATATGCTTTTCAAAAGGCATAGCATAATTATATGTAGCATCATAGAGACTCTTGTGTTTATAAATATTTTCAAAGCCTTTGAAGTTGTTTGTAAATCCAAAGTTTATAAATGACTTATGAAATCCACAAATCTGCTAAATATGTTTTTGTATTGTGCTCTGTGATTTTTCTTTGTATGTGGTGTAAGTCAAAGAAAATGATATACAATGTAGCGAGATGGGACTAAAATTTCCAAACAAAAGAAGCATCTGTTTTTCCAATTTAGTTTTGAATTTATGGTGGTTTCACAATTGGTTACACTGAAAACAATGTGGTTCAGATGACAATGACATTGATTACAATTCTACTTTGCACTAAGAGCACTTTTTATCCAAGATTGTCAACCCCTTAACTAACAATAACTAAGCCTTTCAGCACCTCTGTAACTTGGGTATTGTTTTACTGAGTCTGAAGCACATTGAACTGTAACTTTGCAGCAGTATGACACAGTTTTTGTGAAACTAGAGATGGCTAACATTTTAAAGCCTCTGAGTTGCAATTGCTTATCTTTTCATGAACTTTAAAAATAGTGAAGCCACTTACTATGAGTATGGTGTTTCTTCTATGTTCATCTTCCTAGTACTGTGAAATTATTCCTAGCTCAAGAGCCATGGGCCAGATGAGCTTTGCTTCTCCATTAATTCCTGCTTCCGAGTGGAGGCTCATAAGCTTCTAGAGTGTCATCCTGCCATAAAGATCTTGGATTTTTGTGGTAGTCTGCTCTAGTACGAAGTTCCATTTTGCAGAAAATTTCGTATTCATCTTTGCACCTTGATTAACAAACAAACAAACAAACAAACAAACAAAAAACATCTTTTTATGTCTATATGCTGTGCCCAGATAGACTCTGAGTCCCTTCAAGGCAGGAAGAAGTTTGTATTTCCTCTGTCCTTATTCATTCATTTGCTCATTCAACAAATACTTACTGAGTATCTACTATGTACAGAACAGTATGCTGGGTGCTGGCTCATAGGAAAAACTGAAAACACTTTCCTTGTTAAGGAAAAGACTGATTGTTTCAATAATGTGAGAGCTCCAAGGAAAACCCAATGGAGACTGAGTTGACCAATGTGCTCTACTAAAATGTTTTCATAGTGTAATTTGTGTCTATTATATTAAATTCACATTGTGTAATTTCTACAGTTACCAAATCTTAGTCCTGATGACTACCATTTTGTACTTCTCTGTTGAGTAGAAGTATAATTAATTCCTCTGTGGACTAAAAATGCAAAACTCTTAATCATCTACTGAGTGTTTTGCTTTTGCTGTTACTTTTTCAGTGATTTCACCAGTGTTTTGCTGCATATTAAAATATCATGTTGTTTTTTTTTTTTTAAGTAGGGTAAACTTAATGACCATTTTTTTAAAAAATGACAAGACCAAGATGGTATAATAAGGAATTAAATGGAATCATTTCTCAACAGTGAAACCAGTGTAGGTTTAATGTATGCTTTCTCAAATGATATAGTACAGCAAGAAGAAATTGCCATCTAAAGTGTTTAATTACTACCTTACTGAGAGAGCCAAAAGTAGCCTACTAACCAATTCCTTTTCACATCATTTTTTACATTAACCACCCATGTGAATCTTGGCCTTACTATGGTGAATGACCAAATCTAATTCTGGAACCAGGCAAACTTCAGGATAAAACCTGATTTGTGATTTGCAAAGAGGTATGCTAAAAGTGATTTCATGAGTTAATACATGGGATACTTAGAAAAGGGCCTGGTGTGGTGTAAACAGTTGAGAAATGTTAACTAATGGTACTGGTAATGGGTTTTGAATACATCAAATTTATATTAAATGCATGAAAAGATGAATCAACTAAAATATAATTGTAAGTAAATCAGTAAGTTATTATTAACTGGTTAGAAAGTAACATTTCAGTTATTCCCAGTCTGGGTCTGTCATTATTATGCAATACCTGTTGTTGTATGTCGTGGAGTCGGACCTGACTCATAGTGACCTCTCCTTGGGTTTCTGAGGTGGTATCACTACGGAAGTAGATTGCCCAACCTTCCTTCTGAGGAGTGGCTGGCGAGTTTGAACCACCAGCCTTCTGATTAGCAGTCCTATACAGTACCTAAGCACACCATTTTACTGAAGTGACTATTAACAGTAACTATAAGAAACATTTAATCATCATAACAACACTATACCTACTTTTCAGGTAAGGAAATGGGAATCAGCATAAGAAATCAAATTTTGGGGGGTAAACAGATGCTATGTGAAAAGGGGAAGCCTTGTGCTCAGGTCTTTTTAACTTCTAGATACTGTATTCTTTCAATATCTCATCATTATAATTAAATTATTTTACTGTAAACAGCAATTAATTGGTTTGTCAAAAGAGTTATATCACCAGTGCTACTCTAATAATTATCAAATATTTATTAAATGTCAAATAGTATAATATGCAATAGATATTAAGATATATATTTATAAGTAAATATGTTTATTGACAGTTAACTATGCCACTATACTAGCTACTAGGGATACTATAAAAAGATACAGTCTTCATTTACAATATCATAGAATAAAGGCGTAAATAATCAGGCTATTATGGAACAATACAATAAGCGTAAGAGAGTTGTTACCTTGTGGGGAATTGCAGTCAACGTCATGAAACAAAATGTGTATGAACTGCTGCAAAGAAAATGAATTTGCTCTGTAAACTTTCACCAAAATCACAATAGAAATTAAAAAAGAAAAGATTTTTATTCCATTATTTCCATTTTAAAGATGAAGAAACTGAAGTTCAATGAGGAAAGTAAGCAGCCATAGAACAATGAGGAACACCCTGGATTCAAATTAAAATTAGTTGACTATCTCTTAACTTTCCAAAAATTTTTTTCAATATCTAATATCTGTGGTCATTGCCAGTGGTAGGTTTAAAAATCCTAGAGACTACATTTGAGTGGATGCATTTGAATGAGTGTGGTTCTAGACATTTCTGGTTCTGAGTTAAAAGACAGATACTGTTTCATAACATGGAATGACTACATAAAGTGATAAATACTGTTTGCAAACTAACTAGCATCCCCCCTTTTTATTAGTAAAAGGCTGATTTTGTTTAGGTATCCAATATTGATGCATTTCTGGCTCTTTGCTAGCTCCAAGGAATGAATCAAGATTGGTCAAAATAATAACAATAACAATAACAATAATAATAATAACAGTAATTGGGGCAAGACATTGTGCTCGTCAGTTTAGACTTGATCCTGTCAAAGAATTCTGGTAAATAAACGAGGAAGAGCTGTGTGCTGGAAAGCATATGGGTAAAGTCCATTAAAGTGACACACAGACAGAATGACTCCATTTTATGCCTCTCAACATTTTGTAACCATCTTGGGCCCATAAAAGGCAAGCCAACTCACTGAGGAAGATGGTCATAAAGAGAGAAAAAGCTTAGGTCATTGATCATGCCAATATGCCACTGAATTATCTGATTCTTAAACTATTCTACCTCTGGACATTTTATTATATGAAATGATAAACATTACTTCTTTTGTAAGTAACATTGTGCTGAACTTTTTTTATTCTTATGGGAAAGAAGAGTGAAGGTATTATTATAGTATTACTCACACAGAAGCTTAAAATGTTTTACTTTTTTCTCTTTGAATTTTTCTCATGTTCCACCTCCCCCCCAAAACCATAATACTTTCATGAGACACATAGCTTACCATCATACTGGAAGGCCTAAGATGAAGCTTAAATTTTTTTGTTGGACCCAACTTTAGATGTCCCACCTTGATTTATCAAAAAGACAGTAGTTGCAAGGTCATATAAACAAGCAAAAAAAAAAAAAAAAAAAACCACACACACACACACACACACACACACAACAAAGCCATTGTTGTTGAGTCAATTCAGATTCACAGTGACTCTATAGGATTGCCTCAAAGCAGTTAAATCTTCCAAGGCTGTAAATCTTTATGGAAGCAGACTGCCACAACTTTCTCCCACAGAGAAGCTGGTGGGTTTGAACTGTTGATTTTGGTTAGCAATTGAGTGCTTAACTATCGAACTAGCAAGGCTCCAGTCTCTGTAAGCATATATGTTGTTGTTATGTGTCATCGAGTTGGACCCGACTCATAGAGACCCCTCTTTGAGTTTCCAAGGCAGTGTCACTACAGAAGTAGATTGTCCCATCTTCCTTCTGGTGAGCACATATAAGGTACTCAAAAACACTTCTGAGTTGTTTGGCTCCAAGGTCAGTTTACTCAGGGAGATGGCTGACTGTATGAACAAGCTCAGGGGAGGAGTGAATAAGAACAAAGCCAACTGACAAATATGAATTTATATGCTACTCAAAGAGTAAATGGAACTCTAAATGCAATTAAGAAATAAAAGCATACGAAAGAAAGAATAAAATAGTTCATTCTGCAGATGTGGTTAGCTTTATTCTGCTGTTATCTATCAAGGTGCATTAGTACTGTAGGAGAGGTTGTAGAAAATAAGTAAGTTTTTCTATCATTTTTGTGACTATATGATATTTTTATATCATAAACTTAATATAGGAACAAAAAGATATGCAACATAATCTTTGTCCAGAATACACTACACAAAGAGGGAAATTGATAGATAAATAACTGAACAGCTACAATGTACTGTCATAAGTGTTAAGTAAAAATGTGGCAGACAGCTGAAGCTGCCTAACTTTCTGAGAAGTGTGGTAGTGAATTACAGGTGGATTAAAGAAAAAGAAGTTCCATAGAGAAGGAAGCACTTGATCTGAATTTTAAAGAATACACTCAAAGAATTTTAAATAGCGTAGAGTAGCTGAAATGCATCTTCCATGTAGAAGTGTGGCAGGAGATTATACTGGAGGGGAGAGGTAGGAACCAGATCATGAATGGAGTAAACAGTAATGAGGGTCTACCTTGAGATAATGGCAAATGAACAGTGGGATTAACTAATTGATAGGTTCACTACTTATATCAACACATGTATCAACTGAGCTGGAATACCTTTGAGAGTAAAACCCAAACCCTTTGCTGTTAAATCAATTCAGACTGTTAGCGACCTTATAGGACAGAGTATAACTGCTCCATAGGGTTTCCAAGGCTGTAAATCTTTATAGAAGCAGGCTGCCCCATATTTCTCCCAAGGAGTAATTGGTGGGTTTAAGCCACCAACTTTGTGGTTAGCAGCTAAGTGCTTTAATCATTGTGCACTTGGAGCTTACTTTGAGAGAGAAAGGGGATATAATTAATGATTATGATGGGCAACAGGTATAAATGGGGTTGTCATGGGAAAACAAAGGTGCATAGCCCCCCTACTCGTATTAGAATATATTCAAAGGTTTATTATTAGATGTAACTAGCAGGACATAGTAGCTGATCTATTCTGGAGGTGGTGAGGATAAAGCGCACAAGACTGTCTTCAAGCTTCTGATATAGGGAAGACACTGTGATAAGAACTATGGAAGAATGAGCCCGATTTCAGGGAGAGAAAATGAGTTTTGTTTTAAATAAGTTTGTTTTAAATAAGTTAAGTTTGAAATGCTTGACGAAAATCCAAGTAGCAAGGTCTGTAGAAATCTGAAACATGAAAATCGAGAGAGAAGTGTTAAATACTAAGACAAAAACTTGGTAATCAAAATTAGTTGAAGCTGTAGGAAGGTTTAAATTTGCCTTCTTATTTCATTACATACATTGAGAAAAGATAACCAAGGAAAGAATTGTTATGAAAATGTAAATATGTATTTGTCTTACTAAAAAAAAAATGGGATTTCCATTGAGTAAATTAAAAAAAAAAAAGTAACTGGAAGAAAAGAAGGACAGGTGTCATGGAAGAAAAGATGAGAGTTATTTCAGAAAGGATGCTGAGTGGACATCTATAGATTTTGCCTGCCCATCCCTTTCATTTGTTAGAAAACTTTCCTTGCTTGTGAGGAACCCATCACCTGTGATCGGCTCCCCTTTTCCCTCTCCAGTCTACACACACATCAACACCTGGGTTGATTATTAGATGCCAGTTATTATATCCATCCATCCCTAGTAACAATGATTGGTTCAAGTATAGTCATGAGGCTTAAATTAAATATATTTCTCCCAGATATTTAAATTTTGATTAATTTCCCATCTGGAGACATGATATTGAGAGCTGAATAATTCCAATACCAGAGTTCAAAAGAAACTGTTACAAAATCCTTATTGAGATCTATGACCTAGTATTGATCCCTGTACTTCTTCAGCTTTGATTTTTCTGCCTTTTCTTAGATTCTGTGAGTTAACCAATAAACTTATAATAAATTTCCTTTGCTGTTGTTGGTTTAGGTTATCTAGAATCAGTTTCTGCTGCTTACAACCAAGGAACCCTAAGGAAGGCTAAGGGTGTTACATGTAGTTTTTCAGTACAGGGGAATGAAGTGAAGGACAATTAAATTTCCTCTTCCCAATATAGATATTGACAAAATTTTAAAATATTAGCAAAACATCTGATTAACTGATTATCTGTTGTATCTTGGGAATTAGACGATGAGCTAATGAAGTTGAAGTTTTAGTACACTTGGTATTAAAAATGTCAGCATGTTGAAATGTGTGGTCTTCAATAGCTCCAAAAAAGGAAACATTTCAGTCTGAGCCAGTTCATGAAAAAGCAGAGATAAAAGGCTCTTGAGCCCAAGGGAAGCCAATTATAACTTTGGCTAGCAATTCAAGTTGGTTGAGAATCTGCTAGTCATTATCTTTGTCAAATGTTAAGAGCCAGATTCTCTGCCTTCAGTAAAAATAATGCAGGAGTAAGAAGATATGGTGAGAAATAAATATGGGAGCAACAAAAAGCTCAGAAAAGATGGTGGGCCAGCCTGATTACCTAGTTTCTACCATAGACCATGAGTTCTATACCTACTGCTTGATATGATATTGATTATTCCCAGTGTGGGGGGAAAAAAAATCTACTGCTAGGTGGTGTCGTGTCTTGTGGTAAAATTAGATTTAGCATTCAGTTCCACAGAACTTATTTTATCATGATTTCTGAGTTTGGTTACTAATCTTACTAACCCAGAAAGTCTTCAAAATACAAATATCCCAGCAATTGTCTGAAATAATAAGGAAGTTATATTGCCCATGATTCCCAAAGAATAATAAATAGAGGCTTGTGTTTGCTCTACCATTTTTTTTTTTTTTTTTTTTGGTTACTCATCCCCAACCAACAGGAATTGCAAAAGCAGTAAAGTCTCCAGAAGAGAAGGATTCTCCATTCCCTCTCTCTGATGTAGCAATAGAGGACTATGGATAAGGAGAAGTCTGTCATGTAGCAAAACCATAGGCTGTAAGTAATAACTCCAAAGTCTCAGAAACCAACAAAGACAAGGTTGATTTATTGCTTGTAATACATGCCCATGTGGGCTATCTGTGTCTCTTCTCTATGTCTTCTTCTTTCTGGGATTCAGGTTGAATGAATAGATCCTTCCTGGTACAATGTGGAGGGAAAAAGAGAACTTGCCACCCAGGGACTGGCTATTAAGATTTCTGCTTCTCAGTCATTACTTCTTACCTGATTTAGTTGGGGAGAGCAACAAGGCCACTCTTGAGTTTGAGATAAGAATTATATTTCTTTCCCAAGGAAGGGCAATGAATGTCAAATGGCCCAGCCTGATTTCAGCTGGACGCAGAATACTTCTCCCAGGAGTAGCAGTGAATAATCTGAAAAATAATATATTCTACTACTGGACTGCACAACGGTTTTAAAACATTTTTACAGTTTACTTTACATATTCTTATCAAAATATGGATTCTAATTCACATTCCCTGAATATGGGTTAGATTTAGTGACTTGCTTCTAATGAACACAATGTGGCAGAATAGGTATTCATGATTTCCCAGTTCTGTCTCTTGGCATGTTTACCATTGGAATCTTGCCACTATGTTGTGAAGCAGCCCAGGCTACTTGAAGAGGCCAACTGTAGGTGTTCTGGCCATAGTTCCAGATTAAATTCCATGTTCTGAAAAAGCCCATTCTCTGTTAGAGAGGCCAAGTGTAGGTGTTCTAGCCACAGTTTCAACTGAGGTTCCAGCTAATGGCCAAATGAAGTGCTACAAATGTGAGTGACCAAATCTTCAGATGATTTTGGTCCTCTGTTGACACTGAATGGAAGAGATGAGCTTTACCAGACAAGCCCTGCTTACCCTTGCCCAAATTGTAAAACTATGAGCAAAACATCTGTTGTAATTGTTTTAGTCATTAGATTTTGGGTGACTTGCAATGTAGCAATGGAAAATTAGAATAGATGGAAAAGATTATATTTTCCTGATTTGAAAATTAGATACTACATATGATCATAGAGAAAGATCTTTTGAGTGGAGGGGGAAATTGTGGTGAGTAAATGAGAGATGAAAGGTAAAACAATTCAGAGAATACAGCTAACTAAAATTGAGCATATCCTGGAAGTGGCTGACTCTGTATCACAGGTCATCTGGGAGAGTCTTGGTTTACGCCTATGTTCTGGGTAAAATTATTAAGATTCTTCTATTCACTTTCAAAGATATTTTGGTTTGAATGATAATTATATGGTCACCCTACCTAAAGTCCTTTCCTGATCTGACCTCTTCCTGGTTGTATAGACAAAAATCTCACAATTCCTTTTCCCATCTGCAGTCTGGTGACAACAATTTTCTTCTATTCCCTCAGATGCATCACAGTTTCTTTTGAATGTGGCTTTTGAATATTCTACTAGTTCTTTTTAATTTTTTCTTACTTTTTTTCTCTAAGGCAATCCTATGTATTCTTCAAACCCAGCTCATGTACTGTTTCCTTCCTAGAGCCCCATTTTCCCTAATCCCAACTCTCAGACTGGATTTGATGCCTTTGTATTCCTCTTTCACTCAAGTGACATTTCACACTTCAAAAACATTTTTGTTATATGTTTCTTCTCTAGGAGCTCTGGAGTTGTAGTGGTTAAGCCATTCAGCTGCTAACCAAAGGTTACCAAGCTAACCTTTGGTTAGCTAACCAAGCTGGTGGCTTGAAGCCAGCAGCTGCTTCTCAGGAAAAAGATGAGGCAGTCTGCTTCTGTAAAGGTTTACAGCCTTGGAAATCCAGTAGGGGTAGTTTTACTCTGTCCTAAAATTTGCTATGTGTTGGAATTTACTCGATGGCAATGGGTTTGTTTTGGGTTTGGTTTCATCATGAAACTATGCATTTCTTGAGATCAGAGTAGGTTGCATTTACATTTGTTTTCCCAGGGCTTAGATTAACACCAAGGAGCCTTGGCGGCACAATGGTTAAGTGCTCTGCTGCTAACTGAAAGGTTAGAGGTTCAAACCCACCAGTAGCTTCATGGGAGAAAACACCTAGTGATCTGCTCCTATTTTAAGATTTGGGCATGTGAGACCTCCTACTTTGTTCTTCTCCAACAGATCTTTGCTTATCCGAGGTCGCTTTCCTTTCCATATGGTAGTGGGGAGTGTTTTTTCCATATCCTTAAAGAATGTTGATGGGATCTGCATTGGGATTGCATTGAATGTATAGATTGCTTTGGGTAGAATTGACATTTTCACAATGTTCAATCTTCCTATACATGAACATGGTGTGTTCTTCCATTTATGTAGATCTCTTATGGTTTCTTGAGGTAATCTTTTATAGTTTTCTTTGTACAGGTCTTTTGTGTCCCTGGTAAGATTTATTCCCAATTTTTAATTTTTTTTTGTTTTGGTAACTGTTGTGTTACTGATTTCCTTACTTCCTTTTCAGTAATCCCTTTGCTGTTAGAGAGAAATCCAATGATTTTTGGATGTTAATCTTGTATCCTGCCATGATGCTAAATCTCTCAATTAGTTCCAGTAGATTTTTGACTAAACCTCTCAGGTTTTCTAGGTATAGGATCATATCATCAACAAATAGGGATAGTTTGACTTCTTCCTTAGCAATTTGGATGCCTTTGATTTCCCTTTCTTGCCATATTGCTATGGCTAGGATTTCCAATATAATGTTGAATAAAAGTGGTGACAGAAGGTATCCTTGTCTGGTTCCTGTTCTCAGGGGGAATGGTTTCAGTCACTCTCCATTGAAACTAATGTTGGCTGTTGGCTTTGCATAGATGCCCTTTATTATGTTGAGGAATGTCCCCTCTATTCCTATTTTGCTGAGAGTTTTGATCAGACATGGGTGTTAGATTTTATCAAATGCCTTTTCTCCATTCATTGATATGATCATGTGGTTCTTTTTTTTATTTATTTATGTGGTGGATGATGTTGATTGTTTTTCTGATGTTGAATCATCCTTGCATACCTGATACGAACCCCACTTACTCATAATGAATTATTTTCTTGATATGTTGTTGGAGTCGACTGGTCAGGATTTTGTTGAGATGTTTGCATCTATATTCATGAGGGATACTGGTCTGTAGTTCTCCTTTTGAGTGATCTTTGCCTGGTTTGGGTATCAAAGTTATGCTTGATTCATAAAATGAATTTGGGAGGATTCCATCCTTTTTTATGTTTTGGAATAGTTTCAATAGGATTGGTGTCAGTTGTTCTCTGAATGTTTTGTAGAATTCTCTGGTGAAATTGGCCCACGACTTTTTTGGTTGGCAATTTTTTTATGACCTGTTCAATTTCTCCTTTTGTTATGGTTCTGTTCAACTTTTCCACATCAGTCTGCGTTAGTTTAGGTAAGTGCTGTGTTTCTAGAAATATGTTCATTTCTTCCAGATTTTGAATTTTGTTGGAGTATAGTTTTTCATGTTGTTGTTGTTATGTGCCATTGAGTTGGACCCGACTCATAGCGACCCCTCCTTGGGTTTCCAAGGCAGTATCACTACGGAAGTAGATTGCCCCAT
>NW_006921776.1:1324498-1327240 GCF_000298275.1 Orycteropus afer afer
TGGTGGTTTTTGTTTAAAAGTCAATTTTATCAGAAATTAATATTGTCACTCCTGCTTTTTTAGTTGCATGTGATTGATATATCTTTTTCCTATCTTTGATTTTTAGTTTATTTTTGTCTTTGTCTCTAAGGTGTGTCTCTTGAAGAAAACTTTTTTAATCCATTCTACAATTCTCTGTCTCTTAAGTGGTGCATTTAATCCACAGATATTCAGTGTAATTATACACAAGTATGAATTGGTTGCTATCATTTTGTTATGTGTTTTGATGGTGTTCCATGTTTCTCTGTTCCATATAACTTTCTGTGCTGAGCTCATTATGTTTATGAATCATTTTATCATTGCTTTGATGCTATTATTTTAGTGTTTGCTAAATATTTGTGCTTGTTGTTCTCTTTTTTATTGTGATGTGAAGGTTTATAATTTTTCTTTGATGGTATCCTATGATTTAAAATTTTCTCCCTGAGTTTAGAAAAGTCCATTCTATCTTGCAACTCTCTCAATTTCTTCACCATTTAGAAGTTCTGTAACTACACTACTTTTTCCCCTTCTTTGGTTTGTAGTTGTCCTCACTTGCCTATTGATGTTTCTGGTTTCTTATTTACAATCTTGTAAGATTATTTTGCTTTGGATACTTCCATAACTGGGTTGGTTTCTGGGTTATGTCATCATGTGTATTGATGGCTGGTTGTTCTTTGCTATTATCAGTTCTCTGTTCAAAGGACTCCCTTTAGTATCTCTTGCAAGGTTGGTCTGGTTTTAACAAATTCTGTTAATTCCTGCTTATCTGGAAATCTAATTTCACCATCATATTTGAGGGACAATTTTGCTGAGTATATAATTTTTGGTTGAAAATTTTTCTCTTTCAGGGTTTTATGTATACCATCCCATTGCCTTCCCACTTGCATGGTTTCTGCTGAGAATTCAGAGCTTATTCTTATTGGTTGTTGTTTGTAGGTAACTTTCCATTTTTCCCATGCTGCTTTTAAGATTTTTTCTTTGTCTTTGGTTTTGATGAGTTTGATGATGATATGTCTTTGTGATTTTCTTATGGGGTATTTCCTCTTTGGGGTTAACTGAAATTCCTGAATGGATATATTCTCCTTTTTCATCATATCAGGGAAGTTCTCTTTCAACAAATCTTGGACAATTTTCTTAGTGATTTTCTTTTTATCTTCCTGTTCTTGCATTGCAATTACATGTAGGTTATTTCTTTTGATGGTATCCCTCATGAACCTTGGCTTTCTTCAATTTGTTTTGACATTTTTTCTGATTGAGCCCTTTGCAAAGAAGTATTCAGGTGTTTGTCTTCAATCTCATTAATTCTGTCTTTCATTGATTCAGTTCTACTCCTTTGCCCTTTCAATGAGTTATCTATTTCTGAAAATTTAGTATCAATCTTCTGGATTTCTATCTGTAGATTTTGTATCACTTTTCATGTTTCATTTAGTTTTTCAGTTTGTTCTTATATTTTTTTTCTGAGATTGTTCTAGGGTTTTGTCTGTTTTCCTTAATTTTGTTAATGTTTTCCTTGATCTGTCTCTCTGTCTTTTGAAGATACGTAAATATAATTCTTCTGAATCCCTTATCAGGGAGTTTCAATAGTGCTTCTTCTTCAGGAATGTGTTCTGGGTCTGTATCCCACTCCCTGTATTCTACCATTTTATCTTGCTTCTTTGTGTGGAATTTAATAATCTAAGAGACATTGTGATTTTGTTGTATTTAGATCTATGTCAACTGTTTGTGAAGAGCAGCTAAGGGTGAGTCAGGCTTTTCTTGATGTTCACTTATCATTGCTCAGTTGGTGGAGAAGGAAGTGGTAGGTCTCACAGTAAGTGGAGCTGTAGGAGGTGAGGGTGTAGTTGTGTCATATGGGTACTGTTGCTGTCTCCCACTCAGTTAGACAAAAACAACAATTGGAAAACCATCAAAGATGTAAAAGCAAGTGGACAAAAAACACCATGTAAACACACAGGAACAATCACTCAAAAAAAAAGAAAAAATCAAATTGATAAAAACTCCACATATCTGGGGAAAGGGCAGCAAGAGAAAAAAGAGTAGAATAATGAAGAAAAAAAAATCAAAAAATGCAAAAATAAAATCAAGGAAAGGGGAGAACCACTAGAAAGAAAAAATAGGAACCAGGAACAGAGAAGAGAGAAAAACTTGAAAACTAGGACCTTTGCAGTCATTCATGTCTGGAATGTCCTTGTGGTCCCCAACAATTGGAAGCTATTCTTAGGTCCCTGGAATCTGAGAGAACACTGTCACTTTAAATATTCAAAGTGGTTGAGTGCTTGTAAACATTCAAAATAGTTGCACCATCCAGACAGCCAAAAATCCTCAGCTCAGCCCCTCTCCCTCTTTGCTGCTTCCCCTTTTATTCACCAGCCACCAGTGCAGTCCTCCGTGCAGCCCCTGGCTAACAGGGCTGATTTTTAGGTCCTAACACTAGTTGGCAATATCCCAGCTGTCCATGCCGTCAGGATCGCTGACAGACCACAACTCCATATGTCTCTTTTTTCAGTGTTTTCATGCACTAGTTGGAGTTTAGTTCACTTCTATATCCTTCCTTTCAAAACTCAGGGCTCCATGATTATATTCTGTATTTATGTTAATTGGTTCCCTTTTTCTTTGATGAAGAGGGTCTGTGTAGTTTTCTGCCTATTCTGCCATCTTAACAGAACTCTGATGTCTGATTTCTTGAGTGCTGCTTCCGTTGATGTTGATTGTGGATCCAAGTAA
>NW_006921776.1:1328310-1344097 GCF_000298275.1 Orycteropus afer afer
AGATTGAATAAGTGTGGAGAAAGAATACAATCCTGACGCACTCCCTTCTTGATTTTAAACCATGTAGTGTCCCCTTGTTCTGTTCGAACGACAGCCTCCTGGCCAAGGTACATCTGCATATAACAAGTTGTTAATGAGTCTTCCTCCAATCCTGATGCCGCATTCTTCTTCACATAGTCTAGCTTCCCATATTATTTTCTCAGCATACATGAAATAAGTATGGTGAAAGGATGCAACCCTGCTACACTCTCTTCTTGATATTAAATCATGCAGTATTCTCTTGTTCTGTTCTAATGGCAGCCTCCTGGTCTATGTAAACATTTCTAATGAGTTCAATTAAGTGTTCTGGAATTCCTATTTTTCTCAGTGTTATCCGTAATTTGTTATGATCCACACAGTTAAATGTTTTTTCATAGTCAATAAAACATAAGTAAACATCTTTCTGGCATTTTTTGCTTTCAGCGAAGATGTGTCTGACATGAGCCATGATATGGCTCATTCCAAGTCCTCTTCTGAATCCAGCTTGCATTTCTGGAAGTTCCCTGTCGATATACTGCTACAACCATTTTTTAATTATCTTTAGCAAAATTTTACTTATGTGTGATATTAATGATATTGTTTGATAATTTCCACATTCTGTGGGATCACCTTTCTTTGGAATGGATACATATATGGATCTTTTCCAGTGAGTCGGGCACCAACTGACTTCCAAATTTCTTGGCATAGAAGAATAAGTCCTTCCAGGATGGCATTAGTTTGTTGAAGCATCTCATTAGGTATTCTGTCAATTCCTGGAGACTTGTTTTTTTGCCAGTTCCTTCAGTGTAGCTTCGGCTTCTTCCTTCAATACCATTGGTTCTTGATTATATCCCACCTCCTGAAATAGATGAACATTGGCCAATACTTTTTTGTACGGTGACTCTGTGTATTCTTTCCATCTACTTTTGATGCTTCTTGCATCATTCAATATTCTCTTACCACTGTTATGGAATTATCTGTTATTTCTTTCAATTCTATGAATGCTTGCATTATGTATTTTGGTGCTCTTTCATTGGGTATCTAGATATTTATTATGGGTACATTCTCTTGGTGGATTGACCCTTTTATCGTCACATAATGCCCTTTCTTGTCCCTTATGCTGATTTTCACCTTGAAGTTTATTTTACCAGAAATTAATACTGCTGCTCTTGCTTTTCTTTGGCTGCCATTAGTTTGATATATTTTACCCAACCCTTGATATTAAATTTATTTTTATCTTTGTGTCTACGTTTACTCTTGTGTGGGTAGCATATGGAGGGGCCTTGTTTTCTTATCCATTCTGCCACTCTTTTCCTCTTGACTGGTGCATTTATTCCATTCACCTTCTGTGTAATTAATGACAATTACATAAATTTACTGCTGCTGTCATTTGTCTGTATTTTTTGTTGTGGTGTTGATTTTTTTTTTGGGGGGGGGCTGGGTATTCTTCTGTGCTAAATTCATTTTGTTATCTTGTTTTGTTTCTCTTCATTGTTGTTGATGTTGTGTTTACTAAGTCCTAGTGATTTTCTTCTTTCTTATTTTGTTTAGAGGGCTTATTAATTTTCTTTGTTGTCACCCTAGAGTAAATTCTTATTTTCCTAACTTTGGCAAAGTCTGTTCTATATTGATATCATCCTGACTTCCTCTCCACTTGGAAGTTCTGTAATTATACCATTTATTCCCTCTATTTGCTTTGTAGTTGGTGTCTTTTACAGATTGACTCTTTTCGTTCTCTAATTTGCATTGTGAAAGATCATTTTAATTTTAAGAATTATTTTTTCTGGGCTGGTTTCTGGGTGGTGTTGTCATGTGTCTTAATCTTAAATGGTTGTCTTCCATTGTTGGTTTTCTGTCTGAAGGAATCTTTAGAATTTCTTGTAGGGTTGGTCTGGATTTTACAAATTCCCTTAATTTCTGTTTTTCTGTAAATCTCTCAATTTTACCATCATATTTGAGATACAGTTTTCCTGAATATATAATTCTTAGTTGGAAATTATTTTCCTTGAAGGTTGTGTATAGGTTACACCATTATCTTCTTGCCTGCTGAAAATCACAGCTTAATCATTTTGGTTGCCCTTTCTAGATAATTAATATTTCATTTTTCCCAACCTTCTATCAAGATTCTTTCTTTGTTTCTGGTTTTGGAAAGTTTGATTATAATATATCTTGGTGACTTTCTCTTCAGGTTGGTCCTGCATGGTGTCCATACAACTTCTTCTTGGATGGCTATCTTTTCACCTTTCATGACATTGTAGAATTTTTCTGGTATTAAGTCTTTAATAATTTTTTTTTGTTGTTTTTTTCTGTCTCCTTTTGTTCTGGAATTGCAATCAGACTTATGTTACCTCTTTTGACACCATCCTATGAAAGAACAGATTTTCTTCTTTTTTCTTCATTCTTTGTTCTGATATTTCCTTATACAAGCTGGTGTCAAGGGATTTGTCTTCTAGCTTGAAAATGTGTTCTTCAGCTAGTTCAAGTCTACTGTTTTATCCTTCCAATGTGTTATCTATCTCCATACTTTTAGTGTTCATCTTCTGGATTTCTACTTGCTGTTTTTGTATGATTCCTAATTATCAATTTACCTTGTTATTTGGCTCTTACATGATGGTCCTGAATTTTTCAAAGGTGTTGCCTGTTTTTTCCTTGCTTCTGTTTATGGCTTTATTGAGCTCTTGGAAGGTCTTCTCTCTCTCTCTCTCTCACACTATATATATGTATGTGTGTGTGTGTGTGTGTGTGTATTGAATTCCTTATCTGGTAGTTCTTGGGGAGATTTCCTAATTCTTGGTTTGGATATTAGTGTCTATTATCTTATCTTTTTTTTTTTTTTTTTCAGTTGAAGTTGTCTGTTGTCTCTCCAAAACATTTTGATATTGTTGCTTTTATTTGTTGGTTATGTGCTGATTTGTTTCACCCTGGTTTTTTGTTTTGATTTGTTTCAATATATCTGAATGTGTGGGGCCAGTATGCTTCATTGGTTGTTAGCTTGGCAGCACTGGGGAACTCTCCAGTTATCTCCATATTGATGGAATAACTTGTGGGAATATGGGTTTCTATTTGTCATGAGGAGCTGTAATTGGGATGATCAGGTGTTTCTACCATCTGACATTGATCCCATGGTGTAGGTGGTGGTGCTGGTGCTCATCCATTGGGTGAGGTGATCAGTGTAGTAGGTATGTTTGAATGAAGGAGAGTTAATGTTTTTCTCCTATTAGATGGAGCAGAAGAAAGAGAAAGAAAAATAAAAGAGAGAAAACAAGAATGAAAACCAGGGAGAAGAATAGATGGAAAATAGGAAAAAAAATAGCACACAAATAAAAGATAAACTATAGAAAAATGGGGGAAAAAGAAATAGAAGAAAAGGGGGCAAGCAAAATGAAAGAAGAAGAAGATGAAGAAGATGATGAAAAAGTCAAAGATGAAGAAGGAGAAGAAGGAGAAGGAGAAATGAGCAGATAAAAAAGACTGAAAATCGGGGGAAAGGAAAGGAGAAAAATCAGGGGGAGATAAAAGAATTGAGGAGGAAGGACTTTTTTAGTTATGATCAGCTGGCAGCCCTGGGATCAGGAAGTTATGGCAGAATCCACAAATCCATCAGAGCATTCATCCATGTAGGTGAAAAGAGCCTGGTGCAAGTGGGCACCTCCAAGAGAGAAGGTTTTAGGTGTATGTCTCTTGTACTTAGTGTGAGAAAGATCAGCCAGTGATGCAAACACATAAAGAGATAGCTGCAGCCTCTGGATCTGTCTGGAAATCCTCCCCATCTATCTACCCTGTGTCTTTAACATGAATTCTTTGAAGTTTTCTTATGTTTTTTCTTCTTCCTTGTCCTCCTTTGTGTTTGTAATAGCTTCTCCTCAGCTGCTCCAGCTTCTTTTCTCTCCCCAGTCACTGATCTTGTTCCATCTCTCTTTTCTCTTTACACTCATTTTAATAGTTTATCTTCTTGTTAGATGCTCAGGATCCTAGGATCATTATTTGTTTCTATTTCACTCCATTTTTGTGGCTCTCTGTTGTAGAGAGGGATTCAGCAACATGTGTTAGCAGGATGTCATCATGTCTCTGGCTCCATTAAATACTTTTTAAAAGCTACTAAGTAGAATATTCTATGGTTGCATATAATTCATTAAAATAATCTTCAATTGCTATATATTTGGGTCATATTCATGATTTATTTTTATAATAAAATAAATGAAAAAATCACTATGTATGAAAATTTGTTCATGTTTATGATTATTATTTGGGGATTATTTTTTATAAACAGAATCACTCTTTATTGATACCTATGCTAAAATTGCTTTATAGAAAGATTTTGCTAAATTGTTGTATCAACAGGGGGGGTATGAGAGTGTCTATTTTATCACGTTCTTGTCCACAATAAGAAATGTGATTTAATTTTTTTTTTTTTTGTTAATTCAAAACCAAACACACTGCTGTCGAGTCAGATCTGACTCATAGCAACCCCTCCTTGGGTTTCTGATGTGATATTACTATGGAAATAGATTGCCTGACCTTCCTTCTGAGGAATGGCTGGCGGGTTTGAACCACCAGCCTTCTGGTTAGCAGTCAAATACCTTAGGCACTATGCCACCAGAGTTCCTTTTGTTAATTAAGAGAGTAAAAATTTAATATATTCATTTCTGTTCTTGTTAGGTTCAATTTTTTAACATACTTGTTAACTATTTGTAGCTTTTATTTACCTTGTATCTTTTCTTATATTATTTGTAGTGTTTAGTGGTTTTCACATTTATTTTTATGTGTTCTTTCTGTATTATGGTTATTAACACTTTGTTCATTATTCTTATGACCACTATTTTCATGACTTACTATTTGGATCTTACATAAATATGTATTTCCTTCCTCTGCAAATATTTTGACTTACTATAATATTTGATGAAATAAAGCACCTAAGTTATGTCACTGAAATTGTACAGTGATACACTAAATAGTCATTAAACATTGGCAAATAATTGGATATTTGACAGAATTTTATTTTTTACTTTCTTATTAGTAATACCACTTTCTAAGCCTCCACTTTAATATTTAGAATATATGTGTTTAGAATGAGTAAATACCAATTTAAAATTAGAAATCAAGCAAAAATCTCTTTGCTGCATTTGTATTAAAAAAAAGTTATATTGAACACAGAGATTGTGATAGTTGGAGTTGTGTGTCAACTTGGCTAGACCATAATTCTGAGTGGTTTAAGCAACTGTGATGTGGATTATTCCCATGATAAGATCAGATATATATGTTTTGAGCAGTCAATCGGTTGAAAGGAAGTTTTCCTAGAGGTGTGGCCTGCTTCCAATATATTTATGTACATCTTGGGAAAAAGAGACACTCTTCTATGGATCGGGATCTTGTTGTGCTGCCTACAACTGTCATGAGTGAACAATCCACCATTTGGCCTGGAGATCTTGGATTCATCATTCTTTGGAGTCAGCAGCTGGTATACTGACTGCCAATCTTGAGCTCATCAGCCTTTGCAGCTTCGTGAGTCAGGAAAAGCCTCCAGCTTGATGTTTAATCCAAGAACTTGGGCCTTGCCGTCTTCTATAGGTGTGTGAGCCATTTTCCTAAGATAAATTTCTCTTTTTCTCTTTCTCTATAGGCTTTACTGGTTTTGTTTCTCTAGAGAACCCAGCCTAGCACAGAGATGAAAATAGGGTCTTGGCCTTAAATTTTCTGCTGTAATCATTTACTTTATTGAAAGAAAATTATAAGCAATATTTGTGGCTCTGACTCATTTTCTATTCATTTAAAGGTATGATTCTACTCTTAAAGTGTTTCACACTTTCCAGAACATTCACAAATTTATAATCTTTAACTCATAAAATGATTTTCAAATATATAAAATATTAGTATTTTTAAATTTTGGAGATAATTATGTTTGGTTGCACAAGCTGTTAAAATTACATTCTAAATTGTGTAATAATTTATTTAGTCTCTTACAAAGAGAATTTAATGAAATAAATGGAAAAATTTGACTGAGAGCCTTAACATTCAGTACTGTGTAAATAGTTTCATTAAATTTCCTTTAAGATGAATCTGGAGAAGTAATTGGGAAGATATTATATAGAGGTGTTTTATTTGTTTATTTGTTTATATTAGGACAATGAAAACATAATTTTATTATTTCAAGATCTAGTTTTACAAAATTGTCTACCAATAGTCACTTGATCAAAACTTGGGACAACCATATAACTTATTCCTCAAATGAGAGCAATTTTGTTAGTAGATCATTATGGAATTAAAATAGCTTTAATTGGATTAATTATATTTGTGGACTTATAAAATATTCTCATCATTTTATTTTTATTAGTATGACTTGCTACTTATTGCTTTCAAATCATAAACCTTTTACATTTTTTCCATTATAGTACATGACATAAATTCACTCAATAAAAATAGGAGTTACCATCAAAATTCTTTCACAAAATTCAGAACTCAATGTGCTATTTTAGAATTTCAAACTTATATTTTTATACCATTTATATTTTTTTCCCCACTCCTCTGTCAGTTTGTCATACTGTGGTGACTTGCATGTTGCTATGAGCCTGGAGGCTATGCCACTTGTATTTCAAATACCAGCAGGGTCATCCGTGATGGACAGGTTTCAGTGGAGCTTCCAGACTAAGACAGACTAAGAAGAAGGATGGGGCTATCCACTGCTGAAAAAATTGGCCAAAGAAATCTTATGAATAGCAGTGAAACACTGTCTGATATATTACTGAAAAAGTTTATGAATAACTATGAAACATTGTCTGATTGATATACTGCTGGAAGAATGAACTCCCGAGTTGGAAGTCACTCAATATGTGACTGGGGAAGAACTGCCTCCCCAAAGCAGAACTGACCTTAATAATGTAGATGGAGTAAAGCTTTTGGAACCTTCCCTAGCTGAAGGGGCATGATTCAAAATGAGAAGAAACAGCTACAAGCATTCATTAATAATATGAACATAGAATGCACAGAGTATGAATCTAGAAATATTGGAAGTTGTCAAAAATGAAGTGGAACCACAAAAACCTAAGCGTTAGTGAGTTGAAATAGACTGGTATTGGCCATTTTGAATCAGACAATCATATGGTTTACTATACTGGGAATGACAAATTGAAGAGGAATGTGTAGAGTTGTGAATTACTTGGTGTGGCTCTCTTAGCCATGGTCTTTGTGACTCCCACAAGATGACTAAGTGAAACTATGCAAAGATGATGAACCCATGGCCCACTAAGGAGATTGGATCGTTTGCTAATAATCTAAGTAAGGTACATGGAACACTTGTGAGGGTCAGGCCATGCAAATAAGATGCATGGAGCCCTAAGGTGGGGATTGATTAGTTTTGTCATTCAGCTAGGCTTGAAATGAGCCCTCCTGGTGGCAGAAAAGGGGATCTCATCGCCATCAAGAGAGAAGAGCTGAAAGTTCTGGAAGTGAAGTGGAGCTCATCTGTGGACCTGAGATCCTTGCACTGGGCCTCCTTGGAAGAGAAAACTGGCAGAGACAACCAAAAAAGATGACCAAGAGGCATGAGACAGAGCAACAGGCTTGCTGGCACATGGAGCAAGAAAGCTGAGTGCCTATGGGCAGGAACCTTGATGGCAGAGTGAGGTGCACTTAGGTGTACCTATCAGCAGAGCTAAAAGAGCTTTGTAACACTTGCCTGAGCGAGACAGAGACCAGGATGAAAGGCCAAGGGATAGAGAGGCATGCCTGAAGGCAGAGCAGAGCACAGACTATCCTGATTGAAGAAGTATACTGAGCTCATTCTTGAACCTGAATTGTAGCTGGTTACTTCCTTAGTAAACCCAATAGTCATGAGTATAGGGAGCTCTGGTGGTGTAGTGACTAAGGCATTTGACTGCTAACCAGAAGTTAGCAGTTCAAAACCATCATCCACTCTTCAGAAGGAAGATTTGGCAATCTACTTTGGTAGAGATACTGCCTTGGAAACCCAAGGAGGGGTCACTATGATTTGATTTGACAGCAGTGAGTTTCATTCTTTGGTTAGTTTTAATCATGAATATCATCTGTGAGTTCTGTGTGACCATTGCAACAAATTATCAAACCCAGGAGAGAAGCTTGCATGTAACCCATCATTGCTGATGTCAGATGGATCTTGACTGAAAGCAAAGAATACCAAAAGATTTTCAACTGTGTTTTATTTACTATGCAAAAACATTTGACTGTGTGGATCATAATAATTTGTGGATAATATTGCAAAGAATGGGAATTCCAGAACACTTAATTGTTCTCATGAGGAAGCCATACATATACCAAGAGGCTGCCACTGGACCATAGGAAGGAGATACTGCATGGTTTAAAATGAGGAAAGGTGTATGTCAGGGTTATATCCTTTCAACATAGTTATTTAATCTGTGTGCTGAGTAAATAATCCAAGAAGCTGAACTATATGAAGAAGAATGAAGCATCAGAATTGAAGGAAGACTCATTAACAACTTGTGATATGCAGATGACACAACCTTGCTTGCTGAAAGTGAAGATGACTTGAAGCACTTAGTGATGAAGAGCAAAGTCTACAATCTTCAGTATGGATTACACCTTCACATAAAGAAAATAAAAATCCTCACACCTGGACCATTAAGCAAAATCATGATAAGTGGAGAAAAGACTGAAGGTGTCAGGGATTTCATTTTATTTGGATCCACAGTCAACACTCATGGAAGCAGCAGTCAAGAAATGTAGTATTGCACTGGGCATATGTACTACAAAAGACCTCTTTAAAGTGTTAAGAAGCATACATGTCACTTTAAAGAATAAGGTGTGCCTAACCCAAGCCATTGTACTTTCAATCACCTCATATGCATGTGAAAGCTACATAATGAATAAGGAACACTGAAGAATTGATGCCTTTGAATTGTAGTGTTGGTGAAGAATACTGAAAATGACATGGGCTGCCAGAAGAATGAACAAATCTGTCCTGGAATAAGTGCAGGTGGAATGCTCCTTAGAAGGGAGAATGGCCAATTTTGTCTCACCTACTTTGGTCATGTTGTCAGAAGGTACCATTCCCTGGAGAAAGATATCATACTTGGTAAAGTAAAGGTTCGGTGAAAAAGGGGAACACCCTCAATGAAATGGATTGGCATAGTGGCTGCAATGATGGGTTCAAGCATAACAAGGATTGTCTGGATGGCACAGAACTGGCAGTGTTTTGTTCTATTGTACATAGGATTCCTATGAGTTGGGGCCAACTTGATGGCACCTTACAGCACCACACTCTTCTCACTTATCATTTGGTTTCTTCCTTTCTTCAAAAGGGATTTCAGTATTTTTTCATATGCCACTTTATTTTAATAAATGTAATTTGCTTAAGGCTTTAATAGTTGGAATATTTCCTTGTTCCAAGACTGTACATATTTTGTTTAAAGATTTCCATGATTTTGAAGAACACATAGAGCTTATTGAGAACCCATTTATAAAACAGTTAATATATTGCTGGGGCACAAGTAAATTTATAATAATTAAAAAAAAGTTACTCAAAGACTCAAATATTTCTGAAATCTAGTTGGTCATGGGCAAGAAAAAAATCAAGTATCTATGGGAGCTCTGGTGGTGTAGTAGATAAGACATTTGGCTGATAACCAGGCAGGTGGTTGTTCAAATGCCCAGCTTCTTTGTGGGAGAAAGATGAAATAATCCACTTCTGTAAAGATTTATAGTCTTGGAAGCCCAATGAAGGTTGCTATGAGTTGGAATTGACTCAATGGCAGTGGTTTTTATTTATTTTTTATTTTAATTGCCACACTAATTCTTTTTTATTTCAATATCAACATATCAGCTTCATCACAAAAAAATTCAGTGATATATATACATATATTTCTACACATATGTCTAAATATATACACATAAAAGTATAAACACATTATTAAATTTTGACAAGTACATCTATTGCTCTTGGTAAGATATAACAGATTATTAGGACTTTTTTTTTTTTTCTCTCTGAAGCTAATTTGTTGTTCTCTATGGGAGCTCTGGTAGCGTAGTGGCTAAGGCACTTAACTGCTAACCAGAAGGCTGGTGGTTCAAACCCACCAGCCTCTCCCCAGAAGAAAGGTTGGGCAATCTACTTCCATAGTGATACTGTCTCAGAAACCCAAGAAGGGGTCGTTATGAGTCGGGTCCGACTCGATGGCACATAACAAGAAAAACAACATAATACATCAAGATATATAATTCTTTGATGGTTTTCATTTTAGTTTAAAAATACTGTTTTTACCATGATGCTATACTCAACCAAAATTTATAGTTATGTCATGTGACAATTAAGGTTGTGTGTCAGCTTGGCTGGGCTGTGATTTTGAGTGGCTTGGCACCTGGATGTAGTTATTCCCCTGATGAGATTGGACCTAGTATAATCATCTCCATGGTGGAATTTGCTGTGAGCAGCTAGATTGAAGGATAGTTGCCTTCAGGCTGTATCCTACTTCTAGTATTTATGGAGAAGATTTGGGAAAGGTCTTTTGCCTTTTGGCTCTTTTTGGATCCTGCTTTTGACCTGTCATCAGCTGTAGTTCCTGAACTTGAATGAGTAGCATGACATTTTCTTGCCAGTTTTGACATAGTTGCCTGGGCAGCCTGTGAACCAACACTTTGCTCTTTTACCTGCTGATCTTGGATTTGTCATCCTCATCAGCCAATAGCTATGCAAGTCAGGAGATGCCTCCAGCTTGCTCCAGGGGGCCTGGAAAAAGACGCAGAGCTGAAGCCCAAGGTCGAAGGGTCTCTTCCCAGCTCCTAGAGCTGGCACTTTGTACTCAGAATTCTAGCTTTGTCGTCCCCTATAGTGGTTCCTCTAAACTTGGTCATCTAACCTAGTAAAGTATAAGAGAATGCATTTCAGTTTGTTAAAACCATCTACTTGTAGTATTTCTGTTATAGCAGCACTAGAGAACTAACACATGATAAAAAAATAATAAGAATTTTATGTATAATATTTCATCTACCCCTAACCTGTAATTCTCTGTATTTCCCATTAATCCTGCCACCACCATGAAAGGCCATAAAGAGTTGGCTGTGTCTCATCTCTGTTGTCAGTGTTCACTTTGTATTATCAGTATGTTCCCATGGGCTGTCCTTGAAAGGAAGCTGCTGCTTATATTGATCCTGAGATGGGAAGAAACAGGTTATTGCTGGTCTCTGTAAGAATATCACTTTAGGTGAGAACTCTACTAGAAAAGATCATGGAAAGGGTTTGAAATATGAAGTAGAGACTTACCAAATTCATCCTGGCCTATTTTCATTAATAATAATGATAATATTATTATCATTATGATAATAATAATAAATAATAAATTTTAAAAAATGTCCTAATAATCTGTTATATTTTACCAAGAACAATAGAATATCTACTTGTCAAAATTTAATGTCTGTGACCACCATGATAACATTGTGGAAAGGGAGGACACTGAATTGTGCACCTAAGATATAGATGACAGAGGCTAATACCAGTATATCCACAATACTGCATTGCCATTAACACCAAACACCAGGCTACAGATAAACACATTAACATCTGAGAAGATCAGATGTAGGTCAGTGAACAGGATTATACTCTAGACCAAGGATAGATTCAGCTGAGGCTAATCTTGCACAGATACCAGTGATAAAAAATACCTGCAATCTTTACAGAAACAACAGAAGACAGACAGAGAGCAGTTCCTCACAAACAGCCAGACACTGTGGGAGAGAGATCCAATGGATCTATTGACTCAGGACCATAGTGTTGGGGGACACCAGACTCAACTGGCATAACAAAACACAAAAAAATCTTGTTCCACAATCTGTATTTGTGAGTAGTGACTGGGGTCTTAAAAGCTTTCAAGGGGCCATCTAAGATGCAGCTAATGGTCTCCTATCATTGGAAGAAAGAGTGCAAAAAACTAAGGGCATTTGGAAGCCTTCAGCCCTAGGACATGATGGACCTTGAGACCAAAAGAACTAGATGGTGCTTGGCTACAATGCCAACAACTCAGGAAAGGATCAAAACTGGAGATCCTGGGTAGAATGGGAGGAAAAATGTGGAGCAAAATCACAAAACACAATAATAACCAACATTACTGGTAAGATGGAATCAGGTGGGACCTCAATACTATGGCCCTGGGATACACTTCAGGCTTGGAATAAAACTCCCTCCCAGGGCTGGCTCTCAGCCCACTAGTACATAAGACATACACGCAGACCACTCAACCCAAGGTGATGTACCCACATACTCTATGGAGATGCAACCCTTGGAGCAATCGACTACAGAGCACCAGAGAGGCAACACTCGCATGGAGGAAATGCAGGACACACAGGAGTGCATAACTATGAGGGGCATGGGGGGGTTTACTGAGAAGGGAGGGGAGAAGACTGGGTTAAGGTTAGAGATGGTAATTGGGATAAATGTACATGAAATGTTGAATGTAAAACAAACTCTGCTCTACAAATTTGCACCTAAAGCACAATAAAAAATAAATTAATTAATGATAATCATAATATTTTGCTTAAAGGTAAAGGAACCAGGGACAAATGCCAACCTGACTGGCCATCAGGACACTAATTACAAATATGCACTCTCCTAGGAGAGCTGGCATGTAAGGTCATCCTATTTAATCAGTGAACAGTCTTTTTTGCAACCATTTTTCTTCTATATTTTAGACTATGTATTTGTACTTATTATATTTCTTTTATTAAATGAAGTTACTCATTGTGAATAAAATTAAATTTTACAATCCTTAAGTCATACAAGGTTATTCAAAATTAGTAATAATAGTAGTATTTGGGTATCAATCATTAACAAGGATGTTAGAAAGAAATAATTTAAAATATCAGAGAACTCATTTATTTTGATTTCACAGTGCAGATGATTTTATAGGTTTATTATTTCAAGGCTAAATACATTAATTAAATATTACCTAGCCTCCTTGAGTATTCTTATTTCTTGTTCTTATATGTATCATGTCATTGTACAAAAGCAGACTCTAACCTGTTATAATTTAAGTGGCAGACATTTTTTATTAACTTCTCATATTCAGTCTATAAAAAATGTCTTTTAACCCTAACATCATATTGCTTTTATCATATCATGTTTCAGTTAGATGCATATTACAATAATCCTTTTAGAGGGAAATGTTGGAATGGGCTGTTGATAAGCTTATCAATATTATTCAAATACTTTTTCTCTGAAACATTAATTTACTTTCTCTTAATGTAATAGAAATACTCTATGACATATGAAATTTGGGTTACAAAATAATACTTGCTGTACTAACAATACAAATAATACAATTTTAATGCATAGAATTTAGAAATGCATTGTATTTATGTGCTTCACATGGCATAATAATTTCCATGCAATTATTTTTATAACCAAGTGAATATAATCTCTAAAACAAGAAGTGTGTCTAATAGCATGTAAAGTATTGTGCTTAGCATGTAGTTGGTGATCCAATTGAAAATGACACAGTGAAATTATGAGTGTTGTTGGAAATTCTGGAGTGATACTTATTAGCACTGAACATTTCAGATGTGATGATGATAAGCTCAAACATCTGACACCTGTTTTGCTTAGCTAATCTGGCTGGCTGTGCAAGTATCTGTTTTCTCTTCACATTTCCATAGGTCACATTTCCAAAGCTGCACATTTGATGGAAGCAAATGACCTTTTCATATTCAATAGTGTTATTCTTCCTCTAAGATGTACTTTCTCCATACCAATTACCACCACTGGTCTAGCTCAGGGTCTCATAGCTCTCACCTAGCAACAGTTTCCTAAATGGTCTTATTGTTTCAAGTGTCATCACTAACGGCTACTAGACTGATTTATATAAAACCAAACATGATCATATGATCATACCATTCACCTGATTAAAACATTTCAAGATAAACTGGGACCTTCATACCTTGTTGCTGACATGTAAAACAGTACAGCTACTTTGGAAAAATTCTTAGCAGTTTCTTAAAAAGTTAAGCACAAATTTTCCATGTGGCTCCACAATTCTACTCCCTAATATTTTCCCAAGAGAAATAAAAATGTATGTCTATGCAAAGATTTACATGAGAATATCCATTGCAGCATTATTCATAATAACCAAGCAGTGAAACCAATCCAAATGTCCATAAATTGGTGAGTCAATAAACAAATTATTGTATACCCATATCATGAAATACTAACTGACAATACAATGGAAAAAAATTATAAAACTACTTATACACGTTATAAAATACTGAAACTCAAAAATATTATGCTAAGTGAAAGAAACCAAACACAAAAGACTACATATTGCATCATTTAAATTGTGTGAAATGGCCAAAAACTCAAATCTATAAAAACAGAAAGTCTATTTCCCTGGTCTTGGAGATGGGAGCAGTGTGTAACTGCAAATGGACCTAAGGAATTTTCAGGGATGATGTAAATATTCTAAAACTGGATTGTTACAACAAACTCAAGCTGGATTAAAGACTTAAATGTAAAACCCAAAACTATAAAATTCATATAAAATAGGGGAAAATCTAGGAGCCCTAATTTACAGCATAAATAGACTATCAAGCATAATCCAGAATATGCAGGAGATAGAAGAGAAGCTAGATGACTGGGACCTTTTAAAAATTAAATTGTTGTGCTCATCAAAAGATTTCATCAAAAGTAAAAGGAGAACCTACAGATTGGGAGAAAATATTTGCCTATGACATATCTGACAAAGGATTTATCTCCGCAATCCACAGAAAACTTCAACATCTCAACACCAAAAAGACAAATAACCTAATTCACAAATGGGCAAAAGACTTGAATAGACACTTCACCAAAGAAGATATACAAGCAGCCAACAAACACATGAGAAATTGCTCACAATCATTAATCATTAGAGAGATGCAAATCAAAACAACAATGAGATATCATCTCACCCTAGCAATAATAGTAAAGTTCAACAGATCAGATAGTAACAAATGCTGGCAGGGTTGTGGAGAGATTGGAACTCTTGTGCACTGCTGGTGGGATTGTAAAATGGTACAAACATTGTGGCAAACGGTATGCCATTTCCTTAAGAAATTGAAAATAAAAGTACCATTTGACCCAGCAATTCCATTACTAGGAATATATTCTAAAGAGGTGAGAGATAGCATACAGACATATGTACACCTATGTTCACTGCAGCACAATTCACCATAGCAAAGAGATGGAAATAACCTAAATGCCCATTAATGGATGAGTGGATAACCAAATTATGGTATATCCACACAAAGGAATACTATGCCATATTAAAGAACAATGAGGGATACACAAATCATCTTGCAACATGGATGGACCTGGAGGACATTATCCTGAGTGAAATAAGTCAATCGCAGAAGAACAAGTATTGTATGAGCTCATTACTGTAAAGGAATGGGTTTGTTTGGGAAAAGGAACTCACCTAATAGGTTATCGGGATGGGGAGGGAAAGGGATGGATTAATTTAGGGCTAGTTGGGGCTTACATGCTGACATGGGTAGGGGGAGGGACATACGGGAAGGATATATGACCATCAGGATAACATTGGGAAATAAGAGGACACTGAACTGTGCAGAGTAAGAGATAGACAACAGATGTTAAAACCAACCAATATGTCCATAATACCACATTGCCATTAACACCAAACACTAGGTTATAGAGATAAACACATAAACACCTGAGATGTATACTGTAGACCAAGGATAGACTCAGCTGAGGCTAATCTTGTACAACACCAGTGATACAAAATACCTGCAGTCCTTACAGAAA
>NW_006921776.1:1344311-1347687 GCF_000298275.1 Orycteropus afer afer
AAAAAAAAAAAAAAAAAGAGGGGACATTTAAAAGCAATCAACTCTAGGACACGATGGCCCTCAAGACCAGAAGAACCAGATGGTGCCCAGCTACTGATGCCAACCGCTCAGGAAAGCATCAAATCTGGAGATCCTGGATAGAGTGGGAGGGAAAACGTGGAACAAAATCCAAAAACTCAATAATGACCAGAAATACTGGTCACATGAAGTCTGGTGAAACTCCCAGTACTATGGCCCTGAAATACATTTGGTGCCTGGAATAAAACTCATCTCTAGGGGTGGGCTCTCAGCCCAATGGTTAGCGAGATATACATGCAGACCACTCAATCCAGGATGCAGCACCCACACACTCAATGGTAATACATCCCCTAAAGCAATAAACCATGGGGCACCAAAGGACCAACATTCAAACTGAGGAAATGCAGGACAAACAGGAGTGCATAATTATGTGAGACACAGGGGGAGTGTTGCAGGGTAGGGAGGATAGGAGACTGGGTTAGGGTTGGACATGGCGAATGGGGAATGAAACTAAATGTAGGTGTGACTTTGAATTAAAACAAGCTCTTAAAATAAATAAATAAATAAATAAAAATAAAGAAAGAAAAACTGGATTGTTACAGACACGGTAGTCAAAACAGCCTGGTATTGGTACAAAGATAGACATATAGACATACAGAACAATGGAACAGAAGTGAGAACCCAGAAGCAAATCCATCCACCTATTGACAGCTGATCTTTGACAAAGGGCTGAAACCCATTAAACGGGGAAGAGATAGTTTCTTTAACAAATGATACTGGCAAAACTGAATATTTATATGCAGAACAATGAAACAATTTATGTCACTCCATACAGAAAACTAAAGATGAGTCAAATACCTAAATGTAAAACCCAAAACCATCTAATCAGAGAGCAAACAGAGTCAAATTAGGGGCTCTAACACACAGCATAAATACACTATCAAACAGAACTGAAAACACAAATGGCAGAAGACAAATTAGATGAATGGGACCTATTAAAAATTAAACATTTTGTACATCAAAAAACTTCAGCAAAAGAATATAAAGAATACTTACAGACTGGGAAAATTTTTTGGCAATGACATAAGATAAGGTACCAATATCACTACCATTTGTAGAAAACTTCAACACCTCAATAACAAAAGACAAATAATCCAGTTGAAAAAAAATAGGCAGAGGATATGAACAGACACTTCACCAAAAAAGACATTCAGGTGGCTAACAAACACATGGAGAAATGTTAACAATCATTAACTATGAAGACCTACTGTCACTGAGTCAATTTTGACTCATAGCAACCCTATAGGACAGAGTAGAACTACTCCATAGGGTTTCCAAGGCTGTGTACATCTTTATGGAGCAGATAGTCTCATCTTTGTCATGGAGTGGCTGGTGGGTTTGAACTATTGACCTTTTGTGAGCAGCCCCATGTCTTAACCACAGTGCTCCCTGAGCTCCTTTCATTAGCCATTAGAGAGATGCAAATCAAAACAATGAGATATCATCTCACCCCAGCATTAATAGCAAAATTTAAAAAAAAAAAAACAGATGCTGGTGGAGACACTGGAAACCTCATACGTGTATGAGGTGGGACTATAAAATGGAGCAACTTGTGGAAAGAGGTATGGTGATCCTTAAGAAGTTGGAAATAGCAATACCATATGATCCCACAATCTCACTACTAGATATATATACTAGAGAAGTAAGAGCTGTGATACAAACAGATGTATGCACATCCATGTTCATCATAACATTATCCACAATAACAACAACAACAAAAAAAAATGGAATCAACCTCAAAAAAGAACCAAACCAAACTCACTGCCATTGTTTCAACTCTGACTCATTGTGATCCCATAGGGTTCCTGAGATGGTAAATATTTACAGAAGTAGATTACCCTATCTTCCTTCCGTAGAGTGGCCATTGGGTTTGAATTGCCAACCTTCTGGTTATCAACCAGATGTCTTATCCACTACGCCACAAGAGCTCCTTCAAAACAACTTAAGTACATAAATGGATAAAGAAACTATTGTATGTACACCCAATTGAATACTATGCAACATTAAAGAATAACAGTGTATCTGTGAAACACTTCATAACATGGATGAACCTAGAGGACATTTTGCTGAGTGAAATTAGTCTATCACAAAAGGACAAATATTGTACAAGACCACTAATCTAAAATGTTAAGAAAAGGTTTACACAGAGGAAGAATCATTCTTTGAAGCTTATCAGTGTTGAGAGGGGAAGGGAGGATAACTTACTAACAAGATGGTGTTGTTGTTGTTATGTCCCATCGAGTCAGACCCGACTCATAGAGACCCCTTCTTGGGTTTCAGAGGTGTAACAGGTTTACTGGTCTGATGAAGACTGATGGACCCCTGAGATTATGGCCTTTGGGCACCCTTTGAGTCAGGAAACAAATTCAATCCCCATGGCTCCACTTTCAGTAATTAAGAAATATAAATAAATAAATAAATAAATAAATAAAACTGGATTGTTGTGATGTTTGCACATCGTAAACTTAATAAACAGTAATTGAATTGTGCATTTGAAATAAGTGAATTTTTTTATTGTTATGATTTGAGTGAAATTTTATACAGAAAATTCACTTTCTGTACAACAGTTCATACACATTTTATTTCATAGCATTGAGTGTAATCCCCACAATACAGTCTCTCCTCCCACTTCCTCCCTGTGCTTACCTTTTGCCTGTGTCCTTCTTTCCCATGTATTTCTTCCTTTTGAGCTATCTCCCTGTGCAAATTCTGGCCTTCTGATCTCCCATGGTTGATCATTCTAAGGACTGCACATACCTCATATAAATATTCACCTTATAGGCCTATCTATTGTTTGGCTGGAAGCCACAGCAGAGAGTCCAGTTCCAGGCTGGAAGGATGACTAGGGGCCATAGTCTTGGGGGTTTCACCAGTCTCTATCAGACTGGTAAGCCTGGTGTTTTATTTACTTATTTTTAATGATTTCGAGTTTTGTTCCACATTTTTCTTCCACACTATCCAGGATCTCCTATTTTGATTCTTTTCAGAGTGGCTGACTGTGGTAGCCAGGCATCATCTAATTCTTCTCATCTCAGGGCCACATAGGCTGAGGTTTGCATGGTCCACTAGTCCCTTGGACTAATTGTTCCTATGTGTCTTTGGTTTTCTTCATTTTTCTTTGCTCCAGATGAGGAGAGACCAATTATTGCATCTTAGATGGCAGCTTGCAACCTTTAAGACCCTAGTCACTACTCATGAAAGCAGGATGTAGACAATGTTTTTGTGTAGAGTCTTATGTCAATTAAGCTTAATGGCCCCACAACCATGGTCCTGAGCCCATGGGCCCAATAACTCATTC